>NC_051216.1:11419773-11614773 GCF_015220715.1 Pygocentrus nattereri | reverse complement strand
ATCCATTTTAATGCATTTTCTTTGTAGTGTCCTTGGTGGGCCTGAGTACCTGGACATTCTTATGAGTATGGAGAAGGCAAGTCCATCTTTAAATGGTGAAATCTACTTTACTGATCCCAGGCTGGTGACAAATGGATTTCAAATCCGAATCATTCCAGGTAACCCAACCACATCGGTCGTCATTTTGTAGTTCGCCATTGGCATCCCAACAGGCCCTGGGCCTAATATTGTTTTGCATAGGTAAAGTAAATGCCAAGTCTGTTTGTTCAGTCCTACATTCATTTTTATGACGGAATATCACTGTGTCATTTTAATTATGAGGTCGTCACATAGTCAAATAGGGATATTAGTACATATTGGCTTATGTACAGGTCAGGTAGGGTAGACAAATGGTTTGGGCTCTAGTACAGTACTGTGCAAAAGTCATAGACCACCTTTCATTTATTTAATTTTCAGCCAAAACAGCCATAAAGTACAAGTCAGTATTTTATAGTAGTTTGGGTACTCTGTAGTCATAGCAGGAGCCAGTGACATCAAGTAAAGTTCACAGACAATTGGTCTGTAATGTTTATCTGCTATTGCCATCACATCTTCATGAGCATGTTGGTTTTGCATTTTTAAGTGTGTGTGTGTGTGTGTGTGTGTGTGTGTGTGTGTGTGTGTGTGTGTGTGTGTGACATTAGTACATAAAGTCCAGTGTTTCTAACTTTTAAATTGTTATTTAAAGCTTTACAGTATGACTCCTACATTTTTGCTTTCACTTCTTAATAAAGAATCTTACGTAGTGCAGCTTTAATGTCCTCAAAATTCGAGATGCTTGGGGGGAACAATATATAAGAGAATGTATAGACTTAGGAGTGATACAGGCATTTATTTTCAAAAACTTCATTTTTTTCCAGAGTTTTTTTTTTTTTTATTTAAATTTTTTTAAATTTAAAAAATTTTTACAAATTTTAAACTGAACCTTTTCCACAAAGCTTTTCATTATGTCCTCCACACATGGTATCAGAGAATAAATTTAAAGCTGAGAATGATATTTGATATAGACGCTACATATTGAACCTAAAGCTGCAAATCTGGTTTGGATTCTAGTCGTGTCATGTGCTGTCTGTGGACAGTGGTTTCACTGGTAGGAAGGTCTGTCTCGCCCAATCCGTGGACACAATATCAACAAACTGAGCATATACATACATACAGCTGTATAGGAACATTTGATGCTGTCACTTACCCTTAATAGTGCTTGCTGTTAGGTCACTATTAGAATAAACTGCACATATGGAAAGTGCACTGTCAGCATTTTCTTTTTCTCTGTGCCTCAGTGTATGTGCGCTTAACAATGTAAGCTTGCTTTAAAAAAAAAAAAGGGCTTGCTCTCCAGGACAGGCTCCTACTCCTTCATGATTTAAGCCTCTTTCCCTAGAAGCAAAACAGGCTCACTCGATGGCCATTAAAATATATGAACTTATTTAACGTTCCCCCTTTGCCCTTGTTTATTCCTATCATATAATGCAGGAGATACGGGTACATGCAGTAGCACTCGCTGATCCAGAAAACGGGCCTTTATTATTCCTAAGGTCATGCTGTTTAAAGGTCTCAAGGATTGTCCGATTTGATTTACCAAAGGTTGAGCCCACTGGACATCATTAATGCCATAGTTCACAAATAATTTAGAAATGTCAAACATAACGGCTTGAATAACAGGATTATGGTCAATTATTTCTGTCAGTTGCTGTGTCGGTTTTGGATTAGAGAAAAATGAAAGAAATGTCCCGTGTTGTCGTTCGTGTTGATGTGTTTATTTCCTAATTCCCATCATGTTCAACTGAAATGTGAAGCATACACCGCTTTCAAAAGCGTTAGTGTGCCAGTAGATCCGTTACTACATGTATAAAACAGTGGATAAAGATGCTTAATGGGCAGCAGAGAATAACATTGCATATACATGTAAGCATTGCTACAGTTTGAAGTAGTCATTCACTTGTGGCTAGATGGGTTATGTGTCGTTGTTTCACGTTTGTAAGATTTTGACTCCTTCGCAATGCCTGACTGCTGTGAGAAGCCAGTGATTTTAATCATGAGTTATGTCATTGCATATTTTGATAATTGGCCTCCGTAACTAAGCCAAGAATTCTTCCCGTGGATTGGACACGAGTTGCCATCCATCTCGTAACTGCACCAGAGAATTTTCCTGCTGTTGTTCATGGTTCGTTTGACCTTATTTCTCCTTGTGGCTGTGGAGAGCCGTGAATGCCTAGCCCTGCTGGTTTGTGTGCTGTCTTGGTGCTGGTATGGGTCATTTTGGTTTACGTTGGCCTGCTGCCAAAGCCTGTGCCCAACTCAGTGGGTTTGCACCATACTGGAATCTGCCCTTTTCAAATGAGGGGAATTCTTAAAATCAAGCCAAGCTCTTGGATAGGCTCTGCACCAGATTACTCTGCCTTCCAAAACTGTTTGGTAAGAAACTGTATTTGTATGAGTTTATGCTGCCCAACAAAACTAGCTTTTCAAAATGTGTTTTTACACAAATGACATTGTTTTCTTTGTTGGTTTGCAATTGCCTAACATTTTAAAGACTAAATAGGTTTATTAGGAGGAAAACTATCACTTGTAAATATTCTGTTGTTGTGATGTCGGCACTCAACAATTTCAGGTGTTGAAATGACATTTAGCGCAAAAGAATTTCAGTATGAGATGTTAACAGTAATTTGGAAAATACCACTGTCAGATCATTATTCAGGCCAAATCTGCTCTTCATACTTCATACCAAGGAACGTGAAGCTCAGGATTGCATGGAATAACCAAGATGTTTCTAACTAGCTGTCATATGTTAACAAAACTGGCATATTTTCTTACTTAATTGAAAAGTATCAGTGAAAAGATGGACTTATATGAATGATTCTACTGAATTAGTTCAAGTTGCAGACCCACAGTAAAAAACTAAAAAGATTAAAAAAACTTAAGTACTATTAAGAGCTTAGATATTTACTAGGATTGTGTTACAGCCTATTTAAAGCCAAGGCACTAATAGAGATAGTAAAAAGCACATGCAAAGTCTGAAAGTCAGTGAACATAAGAATAGTCACTACGACATCGCAGCACATTCTATTCCTTTTTCTGGTGTTAGAAAAATGCAGGACACCTTTAACAGAAAATTACACTAAAGCCTCTAATACCTATTATAACATCAGTTCTATCCACATTTATTTGTCCATTGTTTACGTTTGTGCACTCTTTGCCTGCCACTTTAACACTTCCATACTTCCAGTCTTAAAATCAGTTGTGCCATCCATCCATCCATCCATCCATCCATCCATCCATCCATCCATCCATTTTCTAAGCCGCTTCTCCGTCAGGGTCGCGGGGGGGTGCTGGAGCCTATCCCAGCAGTATTCGGGCGGAAGGCAGGATACACCCTGGACAGGTCGCCAGTCCATCGCAGGGCAGACAGACAGACACAGATAGTCACTCACACTCTCACACCCAGGGGCAATTTAGCACGTCCAACTGGCCTGACTGCATGTCTTTGGATTGCGGGAGGAAACCGGAGAACCCGGAGGAAACTCACGCAGACACGGGGAGAACGTGCCCTTCCAACCAAAGCTGTTCCCACAAACAACTACCCAAACTCACCTCAGCTGCCTTACAATTTTTTTCTCTAAAAGAGATTTTTCTGAGGTGATTAGATATAAGAGAATCCACTTACATGAGGAAGAGGAAAGTCACAGAAAAACAAGTGGAAAAAAAAACTAGAGGTTTTCCAAAACTGGAGCAGAAAAAAGAATGAAAGCTACAGAGAAATTGGGAATTTGACAACCATGCAAGACCTGGTAGAGACCAAAACTGTCTCCATCAAATAAACAGCAAGGCTTTCGTCTTAGAAAGAGAGGAGAAAATCAAGCTCCACTCTTTTTTTTCAGATCTGAAAACATCCACAGGTGTCTGTCTGTCCATCCCCTGTGAGACGACAACTCAGTGCTATGGGTCTGAAAGGATGAGTAGCTGTCAAGAAGCCTCACTGAGAAAAGGAGACAGACAAAAAAGAATGAGATTTGCACTGGAACATGACATGTGAGATGTGGAGTAAGGTTTTATGGACTGATGATTACTGCACCGAATTTTGGAGATGCAGATTTCTTTGAAAAAGTGAAAGTGAGTCTCCTGAAAAGAATGGAAGCTGTAATAAAGGTGAAGGGTGGATGCAATAAAACTGAAAACATCAATGTTGCATTGTATTGCTGAAAAATGAATAACTTAACATAAATCAAAGGATGTTCACTCACTTTTGCACAGTACTGTTTTCTTTTTGTATTTAGTAGCAGATCGCTTGCCTTACAGTAGCGCCATGTGTTTTATACCTTTGTTTGTATCAGATTTAGCCAGACCGTGTTATCAAGAGACTTTGTGGTTTTGTTCCTTGATATCCTTTCCGTGCGTTTATGCAAGTGCGGATATCTTCATTGTGATGTTTCTTGGGAAAAGAAATCATCTCTAAATCATCTGCTGAAAACCTCCTCCACCTTCGTGATTCTTTCCAGTCAGTGGTGACGTTGTAATAGTCATTTAGTGCTTAATTTGGTGCTGTGCCCGTTTGCCTTGGTCTCTGACCAGAGTGTAAATCAAAATATTTATTTATTATTCTTTCCTGGAGAAGGTTGTACCTAGAGTATATTAATCCTCGCTCGCTGCTTTCTTTGGCCAGGTTCCTCCTCCATGGGGAAGTGTGTTGAAGTGACAGGTATGGCTGACTGCATGCCTTTCTACGGCATCGCGGACCTGAGGGAGATCCTGACAGCTGTGAAAGAACAGGATGCGAAGACAGTTCAGCAGTGCAGGCCTCTCAAAGTCTCAAACTACTTAGAGGTGGGAAACACCTCCCTCAGGTTGTAGTTTGCACATTTTTAAGGGGATGAAATGCACCTTTTCAGTGATGCTTGCAAGAGATACTTCAGCAAAGAATTTATAGTGTCTCCAAATGTTTTCCATCAACTTTACAGGTAATGAGTAAGGGAAGCATACACCCCACCAATTTGCATCAAGCAAACTCCATGCCTAAATCATCACATGTAGTTAGACTTGCTTGTTGGGTTTCTGACTCGGTTACCTTTCAAAATGCAAAAGTAGATGCTTCAAGACGGCTGTTTCATTGGTTTTAGCTATGAAATGTTCTTTTGTCCATTTTTCTGGTGCACCAGTTAGTTAGTAGCAGAGAGAACCTCACATCAACGGTTTCTTCTCTTCAAATGATGCACACAAAAATTGACTTGCGTGACAGTAGTGCCTTCTGCTGGAAAAACTTCTGCATCCCGCAGGACCCAACACAATATCCTGCGGCACGGGACTGATTTTCCATGTTGTGTGTGGGAGTTGTAGCCTGCCCACTGCAGGTGGAGGCGGCACTAAGCACACATGAAAAGAAATCCTGCAATTAATGAATAGTCTAAAGGGGGGTGGAAACTTGGGGCTCTTTTACTGCTGTGTTGCGGCTCCAATTAGATTTGTATGTAAAAATAAAAGAATCCTCTGCAGTAAAATAAAGCCCTAACAGTTTTAACAGTAAACGGTCTTAAACGCTGGAATAAATTTATATCTCTTAATTCACCGTTTAACCCTGAAGGTTGGTGCACAGATTGTTGGTCACATAGCAACACAGACAACAGCCTCGCGAAGCTAGTAGCTAATGAAAAGACAGAGACAGATTTAAGATGAACATCAGTAATTTGGAGACAAATTGACTTATGCATTTATAAGCACTCCAGCTGGTTTAGTCTAGTCCGCAGCGAGAAATTCTCGAACACTAAAAAGTTGCAAAGCTGAACTCTTAAATGGGGCAGCTGTTACATTCTGGGGCCAGAGGCACCATTTAAGGTGGTAGTGAAAAATTCAAAGAAGAAGCTGGAGATTGAGAAGCTGACTTCAGCCTCGTAAAAAATCTAATGTTGAGAGACATTTTACAAGAAACTGTTCTACGTTTGGGGTAAAGTTTCCTGTCGGAGATGTGAGAAAAGTGGCTATAGCTGAACTAAAGCTTAAAGCAGAGCAAAGTTAGTTTGTTTTTTGTTTATATAAGCTATATTTTTGGCCTACACTAGGACATACTGAGACATATTTACAGCTAAGATGGTAAAATGATAAAGTTACGCAGCGGCCCAGCCCAGCGAAACACAAAAAAACTGTTCTGTGGTTTATTTTTTGCTTTGTGTTTACCAGGAATAAATGGTGTATGGTGCCGTTGCTTCACAGTAAGCCCGATGACATTGTTATTTTAGCGGAGAATGATGTATTTGTGAATAGATCATGCCAAATATTGAATGTTTGCCTTGATGGAACTGCACCGGCAGAAGAGCGCCAAAACATTATGATTGTGGGCGGGAGAGGGAGAGAGGCCTCTGAGTGGGATGAAGTCTGGCAGGAGTGGGACTGAAAAACAGTCTCATGCAGACCTCTACACTGCAACATATGCTTCTGTTAATGAGTGAGCTCCAAATCCATGTCTCACCCTTGCACTAAATTACCTAAAATTACTAGTTTAGCCTGTTAGCCAGTTCCTCAGCAATGAGCTGGTTATTAAACAAGTGCACATTCTTACACAGGGTATGTGTACAATGTTTTCAGGCCTTTCCAGCTCCAGGCTCTATCCAGCTCCAGGCTGTGTGGCACCAAAGTATCCTAATTTATAATGTTTTAGGAGCAGCGGGTTATATTACTGTATGGGAGACGAAGAGTCTATATGAAAATCGCATTATGACTTGTAGTGGATCAGTTCACAATGTTTTAAGATAGAATTGTGATGCATCTGGTTAGTGATTCTGTTTCCTCCAACTGAACTAGAGCTACAAGCTGCGTTAGCCTTGTAGCTCTAGTTCAAAACTAAAGAAGCGAACTTCAGCTCAGTCTTGTCTTGTTTGAAAGAGAGAATTGTGTAAATCTGGGGGGGAATAGGGGCTACCGAATAGGGGATTGATTTAGCACTTTGGTTAACCAAGAATAACCTTTTCTTTTTCTCTTTCTTGTTAAGGGGGAAGCCGTAAGGCTGGCCAGGCAGTTGCCCTTGAGCTTATCCCGAGAGGACGTTACAAACACGCTGTCTCGAATGAAACAAGAGCTTGAAGAGAAGCAAGAGGTCTGCCTTCATGGACGGCCATTTTTTCATGACCTGGTTGATGTTCCTGAAACTGAGCAGGAAGCTCTGCAGATCATATCTAGCACTCACTGAGTATTTAGATTTTTCAGTATGAGATGTAGTTGGTGTTGACTGTATACTTACATGCATTTGTTCAACTCTTGACTGGACTGTTCTCTTAATGCTTTGCAATATTCTGAACTGAACTGTACTTAATCTGAACTTAATCCGAGTTCAGTCATGGTCTATTACATATATAATGACATGTCGCAAGTGTCCTGGTTTGTTTGTATCTAATGTTATGACAAATAATATTTGTCAGACTTGCATATCGCTGTTGTTGGAACAAAACCTCCAAAATGGTAACTTTACAGGAGAAGGAAGAAACCTACTTTGCTTTTAATGTAAATCAGTGAAGCCAGATTTTGGATTATATCTCTTGGTCTATTCATCCCATAAGTTACACACGATGTGTAGGGCAACAAGCATTTTCATAATATGTAAAAGACTGAAAAATGACAAAAATTGAGATGCATGGTTTTGATTTGACAGCGACAATATATATTTTTATAATATTGAGCGACGGCTCTGCAAGAACAGGTTATCTTGACTTTGTCACTCAACGGTTGAGTATAGTGCTTCACTAATCTACTTGCAATAGAGGTGAGCTCCATTTTCTGGGAGAAAGAAACCGGATTCAGCATGAGTCTGTACCTGCTGAGATCCATGATTGTTTGAACACATGCCAGATATACAGTGCAAGCATGCTTATCTCCCATAAGCCCTTAGGCTCAGCGATTGCTCAGGGATTCCTCGGTTCGTACGATGACCTTGCTTGTTCCTTATGTAGAACACAGCCTTGAGTCCAGAGCAGGAAAAGAGACTTTTCTGTGTCTTGGTTTGGAGGCTTTGTCAAGGTTACGGAGTTATGATAAAGAACAAATGGTTACCCACATATTCAGGTTGTGCCAAATGGAAGACACATACGCGAAGAGGAGATAAGGGCTTATTTCACTTTGTCATGGAACTGAGCCTCAGAATTGTGCCTGAAAAATGAATTCAAATTGTGATAAAATCATCTGTGGCCGAAAGTATATGGACACTCCAACACAATATCCATATGTGCTTGTTGAACATCTCATTCCAAATCTGTGGACATATGGAGTTGCCTTTTGCTGCTATGACAGTGACTTCTCTGCTAGGAAGGCTTTCCACTGGATTTTGGAGTATTGCTGTGGAGATTCACTTTTGTATTTGCACTGGGTTTTTCTGCAGGTGAAAAAGGTCAGCTGTGATGTTAAGCTATGGTTATGATATCTAAGCAGAAACTGAAACATATACTATTAACTAGCAAACGAGGTGCTGCTAGAAAGTTAAACTGCTTTGTTTTTCATAAGTTCATCATAAATCATATGGTTGAGGCTAACTGCATGATTGCAACCAGTATCCTCCATTACAACTGTCACTGAAGGCCTATTTGGTGAAGATAAAATGCTGAAGGCCTGTAGTGCTCCACAAAAAAGACAGCTGTGCTGGTTGCATAAAACCCATGGTGATTTTAGGCTTGCGTGCAGTAGCTACATCTAGGCTACACTTCACAATAACAGCACTTACAGTTGACCAGGGCAGCGTTAGCAGGGCTTTCGGTGTGACCTGTGCTTCTACAAGTTTGTGGAGATTCCCCTGGCTTGATTTTATGTACCAGTTAGCAGTGGGTGTGGCAAAAATGGCCAAAGCCACTAATTATAGATTGTGACCATATACTTATATATTTGTTTAAAAAAAAATTCTAGCTAAACTAAACCTTCGCAAAATAGGGGCATTATTTTAGAGGTGAACCTATATCCAGCAGTTCTCCATAGATGTTTCATTTAAATTCAGTTAAGAGTCTTAGTATTGAACAAGGCATTTTAATTTTATTTGACTCTAGAGAGCGGTGAAACATGAAAAATCATGATATGGGATGCAACTTAAACCAAAAGACATTGGTTTTCCATGGTGTCAGTGGGTTTGTGTCTAAGGTCTTTTTCATTCGCATGCATTTATGGTGGTAAACGGCACTTTACCAACAGCAGTAATTGAGCACCCAGCCTTTAAAGGTTTGCTTTGTTGACGACTGTTTAGAAAAGAAAACAAGCGCAAATCGATGACCCCTCAGTAGATGCCAGTGAACCACCAAATTTGCTGCAGCATGGCTGTAAATCTGCTCTACCCCCAAAATCAGCACCTTCAACGTGCATCACCAAAGCTGACTCTGGGGATCCATAAAACTAAATAAGATCGGGTCTGGGGTTCGCTGAAAAGTGCACAGTCACAGTAAGGGACCTCCAATTACCAGCTGAAAATAAAGCTCAGATGCAGAAAGGCTCGAACCGTTGGCGCCCTGTGAGCATATGGTTTGTGGTTTTCCAGCTCATAATCAACTCCACGTGAACTTCACTGTAGATGTTACCATGGAGTTCAGTATCTAAATTCATTTACCTTGCCTCATTCCTTTAACAGTTAAGGTAAAGTTTGACTGATGTAGCAGACGTGTAGATAAGTTCTACAAATGACAGCCAGTGAATGTTTTTTATTAGTTGTATATTTAATTGTATATTTAATTTTATTAATTTTAAGTGCTAGAAAGCAAGCAGAAGATTATTCTTTATCATCAATATCATCTTTATTATCAATAGGGTTACATTACATTGGTCACATAGGCGTCTTACCTTGGATGTTGCATAGCAAACTTTAGTAGTTAACCATTGGGCAACAAACTGACATTTTGTATGGCAGCATTAACCAACCGAGTCAATCACCACTTTTAATCTGGTGACCTTAATACATGTGCAGACACCCGCAGCATTACTGTTATGTTAATGCCAATAGGATACTATCGTCATATGGCTTACATCGCTTTCCTTTTTTGTCCATGCTTCTGAATATTTTAAATGAGTGTATTTGCCTTTAATACCATGTTATATACAGGTAGTAATGCTCAGAACCTGCTATAACCTGAAGGCCTCTGTAGTAATGGGTACAGCCTATTAATCTAACAATCAGTCATGTAATCTACTAAAGGTGGATTTTTATCAGTCAGCAAATAAATGGGTTTGACCCCCTATTTACAACTTTAACCCCTCAAAGGAAGTAATAAGGGTTCCTTAAAATGAACACATAATGTTGAGGGGTTCTCCCTAGGTCGTGTTGAAAGACGTGTCTAGTACAGTTATTATACGTACAGTAGGCCAACTGATACTGCCTCAAGCAGGACTTCATTACATACTCAGAGAAAGTGTTAGTAGGCATTTTTTGTACATTAGGAAGCTTGTTATTTAAATGGAACAGTATTATTTACCTTCTGAGTTAATTTACAGCACCAGCTCACTTAAGTAGTTTAGGTTACTTAAAGTGTTGCTGGGACACTAACTGCTAACCTCATCTTGCTTGCTAGCCATCTCTACCATGGTCACCTAACCTTGTTATTAATAGTTCATTTCATACAAGTTTTTTCATGCTGTTACCATTTTTGGTGGCAGTGCAATGGATTCTTTATTTCCTTTTTACCATTTGCTGTCAGAATTTTTCTGAAGAAAACCGAACTGAACCAGACCCAGAACATGCATCATAGCTTCTAATTTAGGTAGCTGGTGTTGTAGCTACTTGCCTATCATCATGATAAATGGTGAAACACTGCTAGGTAGTGTGTTATCATTAGCTTCTCAGCTAGCGTTGGTTTATTATGGTTTGTTATAATGACTAATGACTAAGTTATAATGACTGGAGGTCGCCGGTTCGATCCCCAGTGCCGACAGTCCATGACTGAGGTGTCCTTGAGCAAGACACCTAACCCCCAACTGCTCCCTGGGCGCCGTGGATAGGGCTGCTCACCGCTCCGGGCACGTGTGCTCACTGCCCCCTAGTGTGTGTGCATTCACTAGTGTGTATGTGGTGTTTCACTTCACGGATACGTTAAATGTGGAGGTGGAATTTTCCTGTTTGTGGGATTTAAAAAAGTATCACTTAACTTAATCCTTTAAAAAAATAGCCCTGAAATGTTTAAATGTATGAAATGCTGTAGCACAATTAGTTGATTAACCAAGAAACATGGTGACCAAAGTTTGATTCTTAAGATTTTCAGTGAAGCTATGAGGCTAATATAGCTTTCAAGGTTAAATGGAAGCTCAAAGCCAACAGATTAGCGTTGTGCAAACTGCATGCCGAAATTATACACTTGCTTTAGACTGTGAATTCTTAGTTAATCTCAAATAGACTGGCTTAGGTGGTCTCAGATGCTATATGACATACTGTTAATGGACAGAGGTATTATTGATGGCTGATAACAGCCAGTATATAATATTCTATATAGTATCTCTTCAGATACTTTCTGTGCTTTACAGTGTCTGTTTTATCAGAGGCATTGGCCTAATTGGTTTGTATGTCATTATAGGCAAATATATAATCTAATTTAAGGAATGTTAAGCCACGGTCACATTGGACTGTCACCTTGCTGTTTTCTTCTCCAAGTGGAGAAAACATCAGGCGAGTATGGGCAGTCTTAATACAAGGTGGTCTTGAAAGGAATGCATATTGAAGTTCATTGCAGCATCGTCCTGTGTATTATCGTATTGGGATCCCTGTAATAGCACAGTTCTGCATATTGCTGTCCATATCGCTGAAAGAAACACAGTTTTATGTTTATTCTTTAAAAATTTAGCTTTGCTTCCGATCATTTGATCTACAGTCTAGTTGTGTCATGTTCTACATACCTTACTCATCACTGCTGTCAGAACAAAACCTCGTATCTCCATTTTTGCCGTTTTTCAGTTTTTGACATAGTTTGAAAATGCCTGTTTACATTGTGTGTAAATTTCATGAAGAATGGACCAAAAGAAACAGCCCAGAGTTATTTGGTAAAAAAATCTGGTTCCACTAACTTACATTAAAAGTAAAGTAGATTTTTTCCTTTTCCTGTAAAATCATCATTTTAGAGATACAAGGTTTTCTTCCAACAAAAGCGCCATGCTTTTCTCCCTACACCTGCTCTCCGCAGTTTTGTCCGCATCCATACTGTTTCTTAGCTGGTTGCAAAGTGATTCCCGCTTAGCACATTAATTGCTGTTCACACCAGTTGTGGCGCCAGGTAGCTAGTTTATGGGAGAAGCAAAGGTAGGCCGTAATTGACAGAATTTTATCAAGGAGCGGAGTTCACCCTCTAATATGGCATTTGAGGCCACCTGAATTACTTTGATGAATGTTTTCATGTGACCGTACTATGCCACTTAACTGCCATAAAGCAATTACCTTCCACGCTCAGGAACCCCAGAAACATGTGCTCTGTGTTAAGTATCAGTGCTGTGAAAGCATGTTTGGCCTTTGTCATTTAACCTGCTCGAGCCTTTGAAACAAATCTCTGGTCTGTCCAGTCTAAACCTGGGCTCAGAGCTTAGCCTTTCTGACATGCTGGAAACCTAACCTTCCAAAGTGCATTCTGAATTCAGGCCACAATTAAAGTGATTGGTTCCCTCTCTTAAAGATTTCCGCCATGTGCTTTGAAGAACCAGTTAACCCGTTGGAGAGGAAATGTGAGTGTTGAGTAAGTGTTGACAGCATCAAGTCATCATCGTAGGACTCTAATTTCCTCTAAGAAGTACAGTGATTTTTAGAAGGAGCACAAAATCCCTGCACTTTGAGTCTGTTCTCGCTAATTTGGCACTTTCACATAAAGACCCTGGCAGAGTATCTAAACACCTACATGCATTCATCATCTTGTGATGAATGTGTTTTTTTTTGTACATACATGTTTATTCAGGATGTGTCAAGAAGCCCACAAAGTCAAGTGCAGTTTACTGAGTGTTTGACAGCATGGTTAAATATAAACCGATTAAGTAACAGTGCCCATAGGGTCAGTAAGTGCTAGGCTGACTAATGTGGAAGCACATGCCAAGTGGCGTGGGATGAAGTCATTTAATGGGGTTTGCTGGGTCAGGTGTGGGATCTGGCGTTTTCTCAGGCACGTCATATCCATGTATGGCATAGGCTGTGATGCAGAGCTATGATGATGACAGGAGAGACAAATAGAAGCAAACATCAAATCAAAAAGGACTGACCCTGGAACAGCTTAAATGATTGATGACTAGGGACAAACATCAACATTTCATTAATTCAAGTGTTCACACTAGAAAAGCTTAAGGGCTCACAATAAATTACAATTAATAAAAAATGCCTTTTTTCACATACTAAATAAAAGTGGTTAGATAGCATGTCTTGCTATGATTTGTTGTTTAAAACTAAAATTCAGATTACAAATTCATGAATATTTCACAACCAAATTATTCAAAAATGGTGTGTATTTTTTTTTATTTGTTATACATCCTGCAAGCACAGCTATAAAACAGCAAAAGATAATCATGTAGACTCAAATATTAGGTTATGTTATGCATAACATCACTATCTTGTTTTATTTGTTTATGTTTATTTATTTGGTCAGATTGATCAGTCTGAAGTATCTAAAATGAGGACTACATACCTTAAATCCCCTCCTCCACCTTTCCTAATGTGCAAACTTCCTAAAGTCTTGTTGTTACTGTTAAAAAGTGTTGTGTGTATACATGTGTTGTCCAATATAAGAAGCACCTAGTTTAGAGTTTCATTCCAAAAATACTGTATATCCATTTATTTTGGGGTATGTGTAAAGCATACCCTTAACAATGTATATCCTGAAAAAAAGAAAATTCTTGAAAGTGAGCTATAATGTGTTTTGGAATGAAACCTATCAAGTCTCGCTTTAGTATATAATAGAAAGATACTAAAAGCACACTTTGGTGTCCCTCAGAGTTTTGTCATTGGCCCTTTTGCAATCTACAGTATTCAATATAAAGTGTCTATACATGAGCTATCCAATATGGAGACAACATAGTATACAGCATAATGTACAGTACATACAATTTTGTTTTGGAATCGATGAGCTTGTTAAATGCTTACAGTGACTGAACGTTTTTGCCATCCACACTACAGCCAACCAAACATGAAGCACTTAAAAGATATATGAAAACCAGTACCATCAGATTATTTAATGTCATTAAGCTGCATCAATTGTCATGTTTATGCATTTTCATTTAGTGAAAAAGTCAGGAAACTTGTGTTCCATATGGTAAAATGAATCCAGTGTGACCTTTTTAACTGCATGGTCACATACCCAGAAGATGATCATCAGCTAATCCCAGCTAATCACCCTGATATTCCCTTGGGGCAAAATGCAGCACTTATAGCTCCATTCTGCTGTCCTGGCTGTTCTCAGAGAGCCTAGTGCACACATACTCTCCAGTTTAATTGAAGTCTCAAACAAGGGTCAAAGAGAAATGAGGTCCCTGTGTGCCACAAACCCCACAGGCCTGCCTTCCTCACTCCCTCCCTCTGCCTCTTTATAGAATTTGCACCCTGCAGCTATGTGAGCGCGAGTGCTGAAGCTCCAGCCGTGGGGCCGTGAAAGCTTAGACGTGTGCTGCGGTTTGACCGTTCACTGTGCTAACTATAATATTATCATAAAGTGAACGATTGAGTTGCATTTCCTTCGGATAATCAAATTGACCATGGTCCTGAACAGTGGAACTATGTGGTCAGTTTCAGGAATATGGAAACTCATTAGAAAATGAATTTGACTTTATGATAGTATAACATTTTTTTATTTTTAAATGTTATGTTATACATATACGCACACTTATATATACATATAGCTGTGAAAACTAGAATAATGTATAATATATATAATGCACTTGTTTACTATACTAGATCCAAGTTCATTCTTAGCCTAGTATGCTGGGATCAGTGTGTACTTACATGTCAGAAGTGTACTCAAATGCCCTACATATGCAGCAGGCATGTAATGGTTTAATCTTAAGTTTGCTGAAATCTCATTTTTATAGTTATGGTTCACTCTTCAGAAAGGGCATATCCTAATTCTGGAAACTAGCACTGTGTTTGGCTTTGCTAAAGTTACCACACCGTGGTCAAAGTGCAAGTCTCTGAAACATGTTGTATATTCAGGGACGATATGCAACTATCTGTCAGGTGGCATTCATTAATAATGGCCTGGATGGCTGGCCAAGGTGAAGGGAAAGTACTGTGGGAGGATCTAGCACACTGGAGTGCGTGGTGTAGTCGGGGAGGCTGCCAGATTCCCAGCCCACCGCTTCTACAGAAGGGGACAGAGGTCACGAGCTACTGTAGCTCTTAACACCAGTGTCCCTATGGCTACTGTAGAAGGGTATCCTAAAGCTGGGAAAGCTCGACTGCATGCTATGTTAATCTTTAGCTACCATTAGTACCTTTAGTGACCATGGAGTCATTGCTCAGATAAAACAAGGATGACTGGAATCTTCTGCTTAAGTTTATGAAACATTTTTGCTTTGCTGAAACAAACACAAATATTGTAGACACATGGTTAGCACTCTGATGTGTGCGTTAGCATTTTGCTGTTGTTTTGATATAATTTGAAAATGCATGTAGGCCTGGAAATTTCATGAACGATGGACCAAAATCAACAGCCAAAAATGACTTGGAATAAACTGGTTCCATTGACTTGCATTCAAAGTTATGTGTGTTTTTTCCTTCTCCTGTAAAGTTAGCATTTTGGAGATATAAGGTTTTGTTCCGACAGCAGCGATTTGTTTAATGGATTCCACCGAAAGGCCTGTGTTGTTCCATTTACAATGATAAAATTTCACGTTCTTGATCTCAACCTGGGGTCAGCTCTCCCTTTTGGTGCAGTTAAAACCCTTAGTAAAGCCCTGACAAAGTGAGCTAGTCTCCTACATGAACCTCCTCTGTGACAGCTGTTCTCCTCTGTCTGTTCCATCTCATCCACAATAATGCTCTCTGTGTAAGTCCTAAGGTACTTGGCACAGTCCCGTGTATATAAATTCACTATGCTTCTCATGCTTTCTATAGAGACTTTATTAGCGTTAGAATTATGAGCTATAAGAAGGCTTATACCTTTCCTTGTGCCTGGTAAGATATGCAAATAAAGATGAAATATAAGCAGCATAGAAGGAGCAAAATGTTTGCTTGGGCCTGTGGAGGTTAAGCACATTGTTTTGTTTAAATTAAATACTGGATTTCAATATTTTACATTAAGTGAGTGCACCATATAAGTGGTATTACATACAGCATGTGGTCTGAGGATCATTTGTGGTACACCAGCCCTGTTTGGCTGCGTCAACTGAACCTCTGACCAGCAAACCTGATAGGCCCAACGGGCCCTGTTTGGTATCAGTGTAACTCACTGAATAACTGACTCCCCAAGGATATACTTCTTGATTCATTAGGTGTCCCGTCAGCTTAAACGTCAGTGACCATCTTTAGGCCTATCTCATAGGTAAGGCTTCTGAATTAGGTCTGCCTGTTTTGGACAAGAGAGCACTGATCCTTCTTGACATGACTGTCTAGGCAAGTAATCATCTTGAAACAAGTCAAATCCCTGAGACAGAGGATGGGTTAAGCACAGAGAACAGCTACCACAGTCGGATCTGAGACATACATGTGTAGACGTTTCTGTAGACGTATGTTGAAGTGCAGTTTTGAGGCTATCAAGGTGTATCTGCCACTTTAGACTTACGCAACAACCAACATAGAATCCTAAAATGGTACACGCGTTCATCAGATTTATGGTTCCAGTCCTTAAATGCTTAAAAAAAGTTTAATTGCCTTGATTCCTCATTATAATTTCCAATAATGCAACAAAAACTGCTTCTCCATATGACAAGACACTTCGCATTCCTGCATATCCAGCTGTCTGACAGGCATAGTGATGACACAGGTGGGGACAGGTTTCCGTTTTTCCAAATGATCCAGGCATCTCTCTGTCTCCTCCGAGGAGCATCTATCCTCCATCACTGTCAGTCATTGGCCCAGTGGGACGCTTGTGGTTTATTGCCACGGACCTTTTCCACTTCAGTCATTAACGAGCCTTGTAAATGAACTTGCGCTTATGGACAAAACGTTTCGGAATGACTCATTCCAAGCCCTAATGCAATCTCGAGTTACATATCACTAAACCAGGACACCTAGACGCCCCTGGCCACAAACATCCGGAAGCTTTACGATGTAATTCATCAAATGGCAGTTCCACAAGGGTCAATACAGTTTTGGAAGGGGTGGGGAGGGAGGATTTGGGGGGACAACGATTTCTCAACTAAGTGAAAAAACAAGTGGTGCTGAAGGCAGGGCCCGGTGTGGATGCACTGGATAAATCCATCAGGAACACTGACAGCCAGCCATCAGCAGGTACGCATCTGCATCCTGTGGCCTGGGGCTCACGGCTTTTTATTGCTTTTCATTGCTTACTTTGGATTGAGGTGGACTTACTACTACAGGAGTACACCTGGCTCTTAAATCACATCTTCCTCGGTTAGTGAGGTGATTACTACATTGCAAAAGGTACGTTATGATTGAGTAGAGTGGCAAAAGTGAATGCTGGGCATCACCTGAAAAACTTTGGATATGTGGATAATGGTCCAAGTACTTCAAATGCCATTTTTGATTAAACTGCTTCTGCATTCCTCGTTTCACTTAATTACACCATGTAAATCCTTGTAAATTCTTAACTTTCACGTACGATGTCCATTAGAGCAAAGTGAATCATTTCTCTCTCTTGCCCATATTGTACTGTGTTCTTTATAAATGTGCCATACCTTTAACTCATTAGAGCAAACAAACGCTTCTCCAGCTGTCCCCGGTCTCTCTCGGAGTGCGTGATTGTTAGCGTGAGGCTGCAGATGTCTGAGAGCAACTGGCATCTGTCCCTCTGCCTATTCTTCATGGTGTTTTCCCTGATCTTTTAACCCAGGTCCCCTGCAGACAGCACGGATACGGGGAATCCTGCAGACTAAGATGAGCTATGTGTTTCTCCCTGCGGAGTGTGCTGCGCCCCAGAGGAGCTTCCCATTTTCTCACACTCACTTCCTCACCTGTCAGCCTGGGAATGTGCCAGCAGTTGCAGGTGCTAGCAAGACGCAGACGCCTCTTCCCGCGCGACAGATGTAACAGCACTCAGCCGCGTCGCTGCTGTTCCTGTTTATCACACCCTGCTCGTTTTTAACTGGCACAAGAGAGAGCGAGGAAAGTCAAACGTACAAGAAAACAAATCAATCATGTTTATGCTGGACATGATTCATGATATGGGTCCTGCTGCACACAGCACACAGGGAGGAGGGAATGCTGTGCACTCAACACCTGTTATCACTGATGCATCAACTAAAAGTAGTAATCAACTGA
Source organism: Pygocentrus nattereri (assembly GCF_015220715.1). NCBI lineage: Eukaryota > Metazoa > Chordata > Actinopteri > Characiformes > Serrasalmidae > Pygocentrus > Pygocentrus nattereri. Next base: position 11,596,397 of record NC_051216.1, on the reverse strand, counting down.
TGAGTTGAATCGGGTGTTTTTGAGCACTATTGTAGTGCTTGGATCCATAAAACAAGCATTCAGTACCCTTGCGTAAACATTGCAGATACAGATGTGTTTGGTACAGGTTTTAACATGAACCCGTGCTTGTGTTTGGTTCATACCACTTGGCAGGGCAGAGATGTGATCTACCTCTGGTATTAAGGGTTAATTCCCAAGATGTAAATGCTACACGCCAGTGCCAAGGCTAGGAGTCCTTTAAAATGTAGTTGGCCATAATCTGATCGTAAGGCCAGTCAGGTTTCTACATGATGGAGTGACAAATGCTTGACCATGTACAACCAGTAGACTTGTTTTCACCTGTTCTCAGTTTTGTGAGGATGTCTGGATACAGTAGTTCCACTGTGGCAGTGGGTGGAATGAATCTGTTGTGTCCCAGTTTACCATCCTGTAGAGCTTCAACTTTAATCTAACACACTTAATCCAGGTAATTAAGGTTTTAAGAGGATATCTGAATATTATATGCAGGCATGCTGTATCTGAACTCTCCAGGTAGACCTTCAGGACCAGGATTGAGTACCCCTGACTTAAGTCACTGGTTCTCAAATCCAGTTCTAGGAACCTGCTGCCCGGTATGATTAAAAGACATGACACCCGATCTATGACACTCATGAAGGGTATGATAATTGCCTGCTGAGTTGGATTTGGTATGTTGGGGTACATGAAACTGTGGGTCCCCAGGAATAGAGTGTGGACCCTCTGGCTTATGTGACTGCAACAAATCCTGCCTCCTTATACCTCTCAGGCATGATTCATCATCTTGTGGTTAGTGCATTGTCCTTTGTAATACTGTTTTTGGTGGCTGAAGTTGTAAAATGAGGCCAGTAGTTCAAAGTTTGGCAGTGGTAGAACCAACTGGGAAGAAGGTCCCTCCTAAACAAGGAATTATCTGCAACTCAGAAGGAAGCAAAACCTTGCAAAACTACTTGCATGGATTTGAAACTTAAAACCAAAGTCTGTAAGATCTCTGCAAAACTCACAAAGACAAGGCCAAATTGACAGCACATCCAGAAGTATATTATGTCAGCAGAATCAGGGAGAGCAATGTTATTGCTCCAAGACCTTTAATCTCCCACAACCCTCTGTTCATTTCTGTGCATGTCCCACCTGGTTGCCATGGCTGCTGTCCAGCTCACAGCAGGAAAGGAAGTGGATCTCGGCAGTTCTCATTTCGCCCTCTTCTGGCCGGAAGTGAGGACCCGCTCCAATTAGCCATGCTGTCAAAACATTCATGTGCTAGTCCTTTCTCCGTGCTGTAAAACGATTTGCCTTTTTTTGTCAAATTGATCTTACATAACACAACATCTCGCTCCAATAATGAGGGTGGAACGCTTGTGTTCGAGAGGGAGCCAAGGTTAAAAAACAAGAAGGGTTTCCCACACAAACACGCAGGAAAAGCAGCATTTGTCCAAAGCATGCAACCGAAAAAGACTGACAGCATCTATCTTTACTTTGAGCACAGTGTAAAACACTTCAGCTGTGGAAAACGCTGGTTGCTCATGAATTGTGCACCATGGTTGTTTTATTTTGTGGCCAAAGACTGTTGAGAAGCAGCTTTAATCCCAAGCTCTTCACCCATCCACAAAAGCACTATTCAGTTTACTGAACACTGACTGTGATCTCCTACCTGGCACCAGCATGCCATGGCCTGAAAAGTGACCTGAAGAAGTCCAGCACTTTTCATCTCGTACCGTTAAACTCTCAGAAAGTTCAAATGGTCGGACTTTGCATGTATTTCATGATTGAATTATGAGAGATTATGCTTTGAGCCTAAGCTTCTGCCCAAGATTCTGCCCTATTTGGAGTCCAACAAAGGCCTTTAAGCTTGTGAAAAAATACAGCTAAACATATAAAGCAAGCACCTTTATTTGTTTTAACAGATACATAGATTTGATATTGTACATTTTTTGCTAATGTGCTGTATTATACACAATCTAACAGAGGTTAAAAAAGGCAACTGTTAATGGAAACAATGGCAAGTATACAATGCAATTAGCAAACATATCAAAATCAGTTTTTACAACATTTTTTTTAGCAACCAATTCTTTCTATTGGTCTGCCATAGTGCAAACTGTGTGGTTTGAAGACAGAGAGTTAAGTGACGCGGTATTAACATTCATACTTATTTTCAAAAGTTCTCTGTCTTTAACACATTTCAACATATAGACTGCATTCAAAGTGCCACTGGTTCAAGTCCTCCTGTCCAGTAATACTGATTTTCAATAACAGTTCAAGTGTATAGGGCATTTCGAACAGCTGAATAGTGAAAAGAGTTACACAATTAACAATTATATCAGATTGCGCAGTGTGTTCTGTGTTTTATGGTACATGAAGGCTTGTTTCAGGCTGCCTAACTCTTCCGACAGGTTTTCAAGCTTCATTTTTTTTGTGTTAAGTGTCCTTGAGTCCCTCTCTGTTGCTCTTGGATACTTTACTTAAACAAGCTCATTGATATTGTTGCACAGCTGTTGTAGCAAGAAGAGAACTAAATGGATATTGTGGAAAACGTTTGTGTAATACATTTGTTTGCTTCGACGACTGTACTGAGAGTGAGTGAGAGAGCGAGAGAGAGAGAGAAAGAGAGAGAGAGAGAGAGAGAGAGAGAGAGAAAGAGAGAGAGAGAGAGAGAGGGGGAGCATATAAATGACAGTTGAATTCATAACATCAAACAGATGAATGCTTGTCAGAGAATGCCGTAATTTAAGCTTGCTGTCCATTCCCAAGTCCAACCAGCATGACATTCCTCCAGTACATCCATGTAACCTCTGACCCCTGTGGCCGAGATATAAAGATTTAGGGTAAAGAAGAATGAAAAGAAGTCAGTGAAAGTGAAGCGGTGCTCGGTGAACGGATGAGCATCCTTGCTGCTACTCTGGTTCTATTGCACAGTGTTCTTTTTCTTTCGCGGAAAGCACTGATAATGGTTGATGGGTGTTGTGGTGGGACGTCCGGGGGGAACGGGGGTTTTGAGACGGATCGAGTCCTGCCTGGGGGCGCCCTCATGAGCAGCCGCAGCGGTCCACCACCATGGAGGGGATCTTGCCATAGATGATCTGCTCTTTACCGTTGAAGTAAAGCATGTTGATGGGGGACATCTTGGTGGGGGTGCAGCATGGGCCGGCAGTGCCGCGGGGGTTGGCCTTGTTCACCAGGTGGGTGTGCGGGTACTTCTGCAGGTGCATGTAGTCACACTCCCCCGAGCAGTAATTGGCCTTGTAGCGTTTCGGAGCAATAATCCAGTCCCAGCCGAAGTCTTCAAAGTCCACCGTGAGGGGATACCGGCAGCACCGGGACTCCGACGAATTCTCGTCACAGTCCAGTCCTGACTCTCTCCTGGATCGCTTGGGACCCTCTGAGATTTTGACCTCCATGAAGGGTAACTGTCATTGAAAAAGGAGAGGTTTGATTCTTTGAAAACGTGTAAAAAGGTTCACAGACAATAAAGGAGGAGATGCTCTCAACATTATTACCTATCAATCTACTGCTAAACTTGAAGCAGTCTATTCTAATTAGTTAACGCCAAATTTGACCGATACATTCACATTCGATTAGCTCCAGAGGTCCTGATATAATGGCTTAACATTATAAACTCTAGACTTAGAGTTAACCCTAAACAGTTATTGCTCTTAAAAAGGATTATTATACAGCACTACACCATCCAGTAACTGCTGACTTATCCAGTAACTGCTTTATGACTGCTATTCGAGTTATGTATTAATATATATAAACTGAGGAACAGATGAATCCACCAAGAGATCAATCCATTCATAAACAGCATCATTTATCTGCTCTAAACTGACCATTCAAAATGACACTTTAAGGGAAGCTGAAGGAACTTACCAAGCCCTCTTCGCCCACCTCTGCTGAGGTAACAGCCAAATCGTTCCCTTTCGTGTCGTAGGCATTTATCTCGATCCCCGAGTTTGTCTCGGGCTGCCTCAGCCACACGGTGAGCACCTGCTTTACATCAATGCTCTGCCAAGACGTGACCCCAGCGTTCACATCAATCTTCAGTGACCTTATTCTTATGTACCTCCTTCCGTCTGTGACGGGCATCAGACGTGAGATCTGCAGGAAGACGGTGGTCGCTTCCTCCGCCGCGCGCAAATGCACCCACAGCTGCGCCCTCACGATGCGATTCGCTTGGATCTTCGGACTGAAGGAGAAGAAACAGCATTTTGGTTTTCGGTCTACTTGAACGATGGGGTCGGCTAGAAAATGAGAGATAAAAAAGAAGACTGTTAGGCAAACACGAGAACTGCACTTATAAACCATTAAAAGGCTTTAAATCAAAGAAAAGTTTCCTCTCGAGCCCTCAGAAAGACCTCGAATGTGCCTCAACATCTGACATCACGAAGCCAGCTGCTATGCTACGTTTATCATGTGAATGGACACATTTCTAGCAGTAATTAGACAATACAGGCTTATTCTGGCGGCTACACAATTCATTCGGACAGCATGTTTTAAGATGAGGTCAGTGCGCTTTTACGCGCTCCAGGGTCACCGTGCGTAAAGCCGCGATACATCGAGACAGCGCGACTAACTTTCCGCTCGCGTTAAGTGCGCAGAAGAGGCAGCTTTTACACGTTCTCCTGTTCTTTTGTTGGCGCGTGTCTGCGGCATAATGCATGGAAACCTTCTTGCGCAAAGCCGTCGCGTGCCAAACGCGCTTCGGCCACCAATTTTGATCGAAAAAAAAAAAAAAGCACCGGGAAAACGGGCCACTCACGCTCCGTAGCCATGGTCATGATGGTCTCCGTCGTGGCGTGGTCGTCGTCGTCGTCGTCCTCGATCACGCCGTCCTTGCTGTCGTCCCCGAGCACGTCGTACTGGTCCAGCAGCTGTTGCAGAGGGGGCGCCTTGGGCAGCAGTTGCTTGACCACGTCTCGGCTGATATTGGGAGCCTGCTTGAGGCGCAGCTTGCTCAGGATCTGGGACTTGATGGCGTGGAGCCGCATCATCTTGCTGTGCTGCCTGAACTCGCACGTGGAGCAGTGCGCCTCGCTCTCCTCCTCGGTGCGCGCGGCCGGCTGCTGCTGCTGCGTCGGCGCGAGCTCACTCTCCACCATTGGACCGAGGGCAACCAAGAAGCTGAGAGCGATCAAAACCTGCGCGAGATGCATGATCCGAGGCGTGGACGACGGCTTTACGGCTGCTTGGTTTTTTTCTTTTTTTGCGCTTTTTTTTGCAGCGAGCGCGAACTGCGCCATGCACCGGGGCACCAGGCAGGTAGGTGGCATGCTTTAAACCCGCCAGGCCTTTTTATACTGCAACCCACGGCGCTGTCGTCCGGGGCTGCCATTGGCTGGGCCCGGCACCACTAAATCTAATGGACGGGAGCCGGACTTTGTGAAAAACCTTAAAGAGATAGGACTCCTGAAACGAGGCTCTGCTGAGATCCTAAGAACACGTGCGTGATGGGAAACTGTGGCGTTTGTTGCGCTGTTTTCGTGCACCAATCAACCTCTGCATTATTTGCATATGGTGTTGGTTTGCAGTAGACCATATGCACAGGCCTTTGTGTGTATATTCCCCAAAAACTTGCCTTTTTCAGGCCAGAAAACAGCGGTAGAGTACAGGGAGCAGGTAAATGACAGTATGTTAATACTTTGTTACCCCCCCCCCCCCCCCCCCCCCCCCCCCGTTGAGCTCTTTTAGGCCCAGAATTAAAAAAAAAAACAGATGTTCAGATTCAAACAAAGTTCTGATATTCTATTAAACCTTTTGGGACTTCGTGAGCTGCTCTTTGGTGAACATGCGTCTCTTTATGTTTGCACACGACACATGAGACACGTTTATGGGACCGTTTTGTACTGATTATATTACAAGCTTTTATAATATATGACTGGCTGCCATCTACTGGTAATATCAAGAAGTGCACGCAGACCCTCAAACAAGCTCATCTGGAATTGAAATGAGGAGAATAACAGAGAAATTCGGAAAATTTGTCCCAGAGTTTATCGTTTCCAGAAAACTTAAGCTCCTCTCTTTAAGCCTTTCCGCTTTTTAAAGAATGTGCCTCTGTCTTGGGGGAAACAAACCTGTAGATTAAGCCTTGGCGGCTTTACTGTTCGCTCTCTGGCTTAGCAGTGAATAAACCTGAGCGTAGACACAGACTTGGTCATGGTGTGTTTGAAGAGCATTAAGGGGAGTAAGATGAACAAGGCAGTTAAAAGTCATACAGTCAGTTTTGTTTATTGATGTCCCCTGATGGAGCCGAGAGTGCAATCTTGATGATTGCAATCTGATGATTGCAATCTGATGATTGCAAGTACATTGAAAGAGAATTCAAAGAGGACACAGACCTCGGTGAATGACGTGTCTTCTGAGGATGCAGGTGAATTGTCTATTATTGTCATCATATCTACCTTAACATTGATTTTGCTTTTCGAGACCTAATGTGTAAAGACATGGTGTGGATCAAGAAAGTCCTGTGAAATCCAAGCCAAACACCTGATCTACAAATTAGCATTTCAGGCTTTACAGGGTGACTTGCAGCAGCACGCACTCACCATACTGTAACATGCGTCTAATGTAGTGCGGCCTTAAGATGAATTTCATGTTAATTTCATTCTAACCCCTCAGATTTGCATTATTTATTCTAATTTTGAATCTACTTGTCCAGGGTGTCTGGAGAAACTTTAGCCTGATAGACAAAAATATTCATCTATCTACATAGATGGACTGTCATGGTTTACTTTGAGGGACAGTTGTAACAGTGTGCTAAAACTAACTCTGCTGTGTTGAGGATGTACTTGAGCCTGGGGTTATTTACATGCTTCAAAACATGTGATATATTGCTGCCACAATGAGGGATATTAAAATAATGTAGGTGTAAATTCTGTGACTTATACACTCAGAAATTGAAAAATACTTAGCAACAATAAAGTTTTTTTCATCGTCTTCAATATGAACCCGAAAAACATCTGTCAGATATTAAAATGTACACATTTACAATTACATTAATGCCATTTAGCAGACACTCTTATCCAGAAAGACTTAGAAGTGTGCTGTGTTGTACCAATCAGAGAATATATTCTAGCCAGAACAAATAGGTTAGAGTCCAAAGTACCCTTGAGCTAAGACACTACCAAAAACAAAAACTAGTCCTGATACCTAGAAAGAAAGATACAAAATACAGAATTATGACCAATGCAATACAATACTTTTCAATAATTGCTAGATTAGTGTTAATTTATTCACCAAGAGATGGGTCTTCAGTTAACGTTTGAAGACAGAAAAGGACTCTGCTGGGGCAATCCACATCAGATATAAGCACTGGCTGCTTGATTAGCCACTGAACATGCACAAATGACCAAATAAAATAAAATAAAACAAGAAATGTTATCTGACCCATCCATGTGTGCAGGAACACTTGTTTTTGCACCACCCAAGGCACTGCCTTTTCTCACAGCTGCTGAACGCCAGGACCTAGAGGAGTATGAACTCTAGAAGCAGCCAATTCTGAGACAACTTCTTCTAATCTGCATCATCCTCGTCGTGATCTCCATGGACAGTTCATCACATCACATTCACACCCTGATACAGACTCACTTTGCACTTTACTGAAACGTCAAATTTAGCACATGTACACCTAAACATATAGATTCTCTGTCTTTATCTTGCATTATCTGGGATATATATGTATAACATACACTCACTGGCCACTTCATTAGATACACCTAGCTAGGAAAAGGTTGGACCCCCTTTTGCCTTCAGAACTGCTTTAATTCTTTGTGGCACACTTTCAACAAGGTGTTGGAAACGTTCCTCAGAGATTTTGGTTGGTTATTTGAGTTCCTTTTGCCTTTCTATCATCTGGAGCCAGTCTGGCCATTCTCCTCTGACCTCTCACATCAACAAGGCATTGTCGTCCACACAACTGACCGCTCACTGGATATTTCCTCTTTTTCTGACCGTTCTCTGTAAACCCTAGAGATGGTTGAGCGTGAAAATCCCAGTAGATCAGCAGTTTCTGAAATACTCAGACCAGCCCGTCTGGCACCAACAACCACGCCACGTTCAAAGTCCCTTAAATCCCATTTCTTCCCCCATTCTGATGCTCAGTCTGCACTTCAGCAAGTTGTCTTGACCACCTCTACATGCCTAAATGCCTTGAGTTGCGGCCGTGTGATTGGCTGATTAGCTATGTTAACAAGCAATTGAACAGGTGTACCTAATGAAGTGGCCGGTGAGTGTGTATGTATATGATAATATTTTATCCCCTGTATATCCTGCATCTCTTTTTATCTGCCTCAGACTCACCAAACTGCAAATATAGAAATGTGTACATCTATATATATTATAGCTTTTTATTTCTTACTACAGAAACAGTATACTTAATAAACAATGCAATACTAGTGTATATCGTTGTGTTTATTTTTTGTGAAAGGGACTACACGCCTAAGATTTTCACTTAACTGCACACACCTGTGTGGATGTGACAATAAACGTGATTTGATTTGAACAAATATCTGTATATTCATACAAAAAATTTCAACCATAAAATATAATTCAGACCAAACTACTGTCAAGGTGTCACTTTTACACCACTGTTGTAAATACAAATCACACTTTGTGCCCCCCTCATGGAAACGTGCATATGTTGACGAGCTCCCCTTTATGTGCATGGCGGCATATTAATGCTACAGATTACACTCTCGATTTCTATGTTGCTGAGTGTAAATAACTGAAATCTCAAGTGTAATCTGTAGGGTCCATATAGCCTGCGTGACGTGTGTGCACACGAAGGAGAGTCAGATTCTGCTGGTGAAATTGGGCACAACACCAGCGAAGACAGCATCAGGAGAGAAAGAATCATGTCGACTTACAAGCTAAAGTAAAATTACAGGGTTTTTATTACAGAATGTTACTTATTTGGTGTGAGATTGACAAAGACTGACCAAACTTTCTGGTGTGAGATGAATTCATCCAGTTAGTCATTAGAATGTCTTGCATCCTTTTATCTCCTTTAGCTCTCACTGACGGGTAACGGGCAGTCTTAGAATTACTCTTTTCCGGTCTCTTACTTGCTTCTTCTGACGTCTTCTTCAGTCTCTTCACAGCCGCTGCTATAACGTGAATACTGGGAATACCGAGCTACTCCTTAAGGCCACAGTTGCTGTTGTGTGACATGGTGCTCAATTCTCGCAAGAGGTTTCGTACCCACTCCTCTACAGTTACATAGTGCTATAGCAGGCATTCTGGCCCCACAGTGGCAATGACAGAGATGAATGAATGAATGAATGAACTTTATTGTAACTGTACATTGTACTCGTGCCCTTGCAGTACAAACCCCCACTCTTGGTGCAAAGAAAAAGCAGAAAGAGAAAAGTAAAATAAGATAAAATAATTTAAATACTACACAAATTTACATTCAACAAAACGTAAACAAAAGAAAAAAAAAAAATGATTGCGCATGACCCATCAAACTTTGAATTTTTCCAGTTAGAAACTGCACTGGCCCATTGAAATGAACTGTTAATTGCATAGTATGACACTGAACCAAAACCCGATCAGTCACATGTTTGTATTAAACAGATCAGTCACATGTTTGTGTATAACAGAGCTACGGCCCTGTTGTAAAAACTATCTTTTAGTCTGTTTTTCATTGTTTCATTTGTCTGTAACGTCTGCCAGATGGCATCAGTTCAAACATTCGGTTCCCTGGGTGTGTGCTGTCTTTTTTAATCCTGTCTGCCCTTCTGAGACACCGTTTGCTGTAGAGTTCCTTAAGGGATGGTAAGGGATGTCCAATGATTTTTTGGGCGATGTTGATGACCCTTTGTAAGTCCTTTTTGCGTGCCGTGGTGCAGCTGGAGAACCACACAGAGATACAATGTCAGCACACTCTCCACGGAGCAGCAGTAGAAAACAGTCAGCAGTTCCTTCTTAAGAGGATCCTTAGGAAGTGAAGATGTTGCTGTGCCCTTTTCACGACCGCTGAGGTGTTGGAGCTCCATTGGAGGTTTGCGTCCATATGTACCCCCAGGAACTTGAAAGTGGATACCCTCTCCGCACACTCCCCATTTATCCAGATTGTCTATAAATCGCACTTCCTCCTCCTGAAGTCTACAACGAGTTCTTTAGTTTTGGAGGTGTTGATGACTGAGTTGTTGTCTGAACACCAAACCACCAGCCTTTGGACCTCCTCCTGGTATGCTGTCTCGTCACCATCAGATATAAGTCCAATTAGGGTGGTGTCATCCACAAACTTAACTGTAATGTTGTCTGGATGGCTACTAACACAGTCGTACGTGTACAGGGTATAGAGTAGAGGACTCAGCACGCAGCCCTGTGGGGATCTGGTGTTGAGTCTGAGAGCTGTGGAGAGATTTGGACCAACTCTAACTCTCAGTACGCGATCTGAGAGGAAGTCTCTAATCCAGTAGCAGATGTTTTCTGAAAGACCAATGTCCAATAACTTAACAGTCAGTCTTTCTGGGAATATGGTATTGAAAGCAGAGCTAAAGTCAAAGTCAGGTGGGAGATGGTGGTGTGGAGTGTTGTTGCTATGGCATCCTCCGTTGATCTGTTAGCTCTATATGCAAACTGAAATGGGTCAAGTGTGGGTGGGAGACAGGACACGATGTGACCTTTAACCAGTTTCTCAAAACACTTCATGACGATCGGTGTCAGAGCGACTGGTCGATAATCATTGAGGCTGCTGATACTGGTCTTTTTAGGTACTGGTACAATTATGGCTGGCTTCAGACATGGTGGTATGAAGGACTGGGACAGTGATGCATTGAAGATCTTAGTGAAAACCCCAGCCAGCTGATCAGCACACTCTTTGAGGACCCTCCCAGTCACTCCATCCGGTCCCGCCGCCTTCCTAGAGTTCACCGTTCTCAGTGTGCACCTCTCCTCATGTTCCTGCACTGTGAGGCTGGAGCTGCTGCAGCCAGATGGTTTGGCTGCTGCGATCTCTGAACTTTCCACCTCGAACCGTGTGAAGATGTTGTTTAGCTTGTCCACAAGTGTAGAGTCACCTACAGCCAGTGTGGTGTTGCTGGGCTTCTAGTGGGTGAGATGCTGGACTCCCTGCCACACTTGCCTTGTGTTGTTGGTCCTGAAATTATGTTCAATCTTTGTTTTGTACTGCATCTTGGCTTTCCTGATCCCTCTCTTCAACTCAGCTCTGGCAGCGCCATACTGTGCACCATCACCAGACCTGAAAGCGATGTCACGTCGCTATATAGTGTTGTTTTGAATAGTCTTGAATCCGTCAGCCTTTTGTTGATAACAGTTTTGTTGGTAACTGATATATTGACTTTAATTTGACCCCCAAGTTAAAATCTGACAATGTTCATGTAAACTTTGACTTGTGAACTTGACTCCTTAGATTTTCACTGATGTGTCATCATAAAAACTGCAGATGACAATGTAAGCCTGATCTCCAGATGGCTTACGGAGAGGTCAGCTTACAAACTTGTGCCAGGACCACAAATTTTCTCTCAATGGAAACAAGGCCAAGGAGCTGATAGTGGACTTCAGGAAGCAGGAGAAAGTGCACACCCCCATCACCATTGCAGCTTCAAGCTCCTCAGTGTTCACATTAGAGAGGAACTTACATGGACCGACTGTGTATCATCATAGCTCTCTGTACTGATGCCAATCGTGAATCCACAGCTTCCGTTTTTCTTTATTTTGCTCGTGAAATTGCATTCTTGGGGCTGAGGAGAAGATTAAACAGTGAAAGGTTGGGAATATGGCGAAGATAAAATAAGATAATTCTTTATTAGCCCCACAACGGGGAAATTCACAGTGCTACGGCAACAAAGGGAGAGCAAGGCACTCAAGAAAAGAAGAACAAGGTTTTTACGGTTTGTTACTTGTTACTATATAGACAATATACTGAAAGTAAGATAAAAATATGAACACTATCCTTCACAAACATTAACAATATAAAAATGATAAATAAATATTGGACATTTCATCCAAATTTCACTGAATATTGCACATGAGGTACTGATTTATGTTACACATGGGATGGTGAGGAATTAGCAGTATAAACATTATAAATAGAAAAGCAAAAAAGCTTTACACTATAGAGATGGACTGAGTTTTACACGGTGATGAATTCACAGTTTATGTTCTGTAGGTGTGTGAGATCTAGTGGGGGCTGGAGGAGGGTTCAACTGGGAACAGTGCTGGTCCAAAGTTCTCCATAGAACCATCTACAATACATTGTCAATTAATCTAAAGAACCATTTCACCATGCAAAGAACCTTTTATTCATGCAAAGGGTTCTTTGAGTGCTCATGGTTATATATATATATTTCCCAATATACATTCATTTAAAGAGGTTTTATTCAAAGCAATATTGGAGCATTTGTATCGGTCCAATCTTCATGAAATTCTCCCACAATGTAAAGGACAGCTGGTGAGCTCAAATTAGGCAGAAAACTAATTTTTTTTTTGAAAACTAAACGATTTTTGACGACATTAAATAAAATGGCTATGCTTGGGCTGTAGATATTCTTGTTTCCAAAAAACAGTGGACTTCCCCTTCAAACAGGCGCAGCATTTGGTGGGAAAACAAATGAAATGAGACTCATGTTACATAAACCGGGGTCAGTGTTTTTAACGCATCACTCAGGTTTGCCAAAACGTGTCCCACTTCACCTCAATCCACTGTCATAAAACAGTGCTCCAGTCCGGCCGCCAGGTGGCGCGATTCTACAAATTAAAGTCTACCGTGGAGAGCAACGACCGTGGAAGCTGCAGTAACCCAGTTTTACAATGCGTCTCGACAATATTTGTTTGGGGTGAAAGATTACTGGTGAGATCCATGTTGCTCCCCAGGAGCGCGCACTAAAGGCGGTCAGACTTCAGCACGCGGCGCGCGTCTTCAGCAGGACCGACTGAAGTGACCGGTGTACCGGCGCCTGGAAGGACCTGAGACAAACGCGCTCACTCACGGGCACGACATGGAAACGTAACCACCATCTCCGGGATGCCTGGACCGCTGCAGTCACCAGCGTGAACTTTGGAGACTCCGAGGGCCAAAGTGCGCCCTGAAGTCAAACCGGAGACCCTGCAGTGAGTTTGTGGACGCCTGCGAGCCGTTTGAGGAGAACCAAACCGGCGAGAAGACCCAGACTGTCCTATTGATCCGGATTAGACATCGACATTTCCCTCAAATAAGTCTTTCCATGTAAATGGAGCCCGGATAAGGCGGGGACGCGGGTTCGTCTGTGTTTATAGCCTCTCCACAGCATGCCTGCCTCAGTCGTGTCAGCAGGTATGTGCTCTCTCTGCCCATTTCTGACCAGATTTACGCTCTGTGTTGGGTTCTGGATGTATAAGCGTTCCTGCATCAGGCCTGAACGCGGGATAATGACGAGGACATGCAGTAAAACATCGTGAATGCGCGTATAGAGCTGCTTTCGCCCAGCTGACCTTGAAGCTCTTATCACACGTGTTCCTGCTCGCACTCTTCGCCGTATGAGCTGCGCTCGTTCTGGCACGCGTCGAGCTCACGTTGCTCTCCTTATCTCGTCCAAACCGCTCGAGCAGTGCGATCGTTATAACGATTCACCTGTTACCATGTTAAAGGTGTACAGCTGCCTCGACTGTGACGTAGACAGCACGACTTGAGACTTCAGGGCGACTGTTCAGTACATCACCAGACCACCGCAGGCTGGACCGTGTTCATTAATTAATCAGCAGCACGTACAGCGTGCGGTGTCTCACTAAATATGGAAGGTTCAGCAGATCACTCAATGAGTTACGGAGTGTTCAGGAAATTAGTCAGTAAAGTCTCAACATTCTGTTATATAAAAGTCACTGAACACTGAATGACATTGGGGTTTTCGGCGTTCACTAAATTACAGACGCTGCAATGTGAAGTTTATATAAATGAGTTATGATTGGAATGTACAAAACTTCAGAGTTCAGTACATCGTTAACATGAGAATGCAATTAGACACGTGCAGTGTTGAGTAAATCACTGACAGTGGAATGTGCAGTGTTGTGTAAATCACTGACAGTGGAATGTGCAGTGTTGTGTAAATCACTGACAGTGGAATGTGCAGTGTTGAGTAAATCACTGACACTGGAATGTGCAGTGTTGAGTAAATCACTGACAGTGGAATGTGCAGTGTTGAGTAAATCACTGACACTGGAATGTGCAGTGTTGAGTAAACCACTAACATTGGAATGTGCAGTGTTGAGTAAACCACTAACACTGGAATGTGAAGTGTTGAGTAAATCACTGACAGTGGAATGCGCAGTGTTGAGTAAATCACTGACACTGGAATGCGCAGTGTTGAGTAAATCACTGACAGTGGAATGTGCAGTGTTGTGTAAATCACTGACAGTGGAATGTGCAGTGTTGAGTAAATCACTGACAGTGGAATGTGCAGTGTTGAGTAAATCACTGACAGTGGAATGTGCAGTGTTGAGTAAATCACTGACAGTGGAATGTGCAGTGTTGTGTAAATCACTGACAGTGGAATGTGCAGTGTTGTGTAAATCACTGACAGTGGAATGTGCAGTGTTGAGTAAATCACTGACAGTGGAATGTGCAGTGTTGAGTAAATCACTGACAGTGGAATGTGCAGTGTTGAGTAAATCACTGACAATGGAATGTGCAGTGTTGAGTAAATCACTAACACTGGAATGTGCAGTGTTGAGTAAATCACTAACATTGGAATGTGCAGTGTTGAGTAAACCACTAACACTGGAATGCGCAGTGTTGAGTAAATCACTGACAGTGGAATGCGCAGTGTTGAGTAAATCACTAACATTGGAATGCGCAGTGTTGAGTAAATCACTGACACTGGAATGCGCAGTGTTGAGTAAATCACTGGCACTGGAATGCGCAGTGTTGAGTAAATCACTGACACTGGAATGCGCAGTGTTGAGTAAATCACTGACAGTGGAATGTGCAGTGTTGTGTAAATCACTGACACTGGAATGTGCAGTGTTGTGTAAATCACTGACAGTGGAATGTGCAGTGTTGTGTAAATCACTGACAGTGGAATGTGCAGTGTTGTGTAAATCACTGACAGTGGAATGTGCAGTGTTGAGTAAATCACTAACACTGGAATGTGCAGTGTTGAGTAAATCACTAACACTGGAATGTGCAGTGTTGAGTAAATCACTGACACTGGAATGTGCAGTGTTGAGTAAATCACTAACACTGGAATGTGCAGTGTTGAGTAAATCACTAACATTGGAATGTGCAGTGTTGAGTAAACCACTAACACTGGAATGTGCAGTGTTGAGTAAATCACTGACACTGGAATGTGCAGTGTTGAGTAAATCACTGACAGTGGAATGTGCAGTGTTGAGTAAATCACTAACATTGGAATGTGCAGTGTTGAGTAAACCACTAACACTGGAATGTGCAGTGTTGAGTAAATCACTAACACTGGAATGTGCAGTGTTGAGTAAACCACTAACACTGGAATGTGCAGTGTTGAGTAAACCACTGACACTGGAATGTGCAGTGTTGAGTAAATCACTAACATTGGAATGTGCAGTGTTGAGTAAACCACGAACACTGGAATGTGCAGTGTTGAGTAAATCACTAACATTGGAATGTGCAGTGTTGAGTAAACCACTAACACTGGAATGTGCAGTGTTGAGTAAATCACTAACACTGGAATGTGCAGTGTTGAGTAAACCACTAACACTGGAATGTGCAGTGTTGAGTAAATCACTGACACTGGAATGTGCAGTGTTGAGTAAATCACTGACACTGGAATGTGCAGTGTTGAGTAAACCACTAACACTGGAATGTGCAGTGTTGAGTAAATCACTGACAGTGGAATGTGCAGTGTTGAGTAAATCACTGACAGTGGAATGTGCAGTGTTGAGTAAATCACTGACAGTGGAATGTGCAGTGTTGAGTAAATCATGTGCAGTGTTCAGTAAATGATTAACATTAGAATGTAGTGTTCAGTTGATCACTAAAGGACAGAATGTGCAGCGTTCAGTAAATGTCACCTAAAGGTAGCAAGTAAACCTCAAAACAACAAGTTTTACAGTATTTACTGTGTTTCTAAAGTAACATTGTTTGCATTTAATCACTGTGTATATATGTAAGGATGTAGTTTTCAGCAAATCATTACAGGACATTAAAGTGTGCAGTTTTCAGTAAATGTTTTTGTGACATTGTACTGTGGTGTTCACTAAATGTCATTATTGCTAAACAGTTTGAAACCTGTAGTCAGTAGTTCACTGAAGCGTTTAGAACCTCCAGTTTGGCAGTTTCCTCCTTTATTTACCCAGAGCCACATGCACACTGCATGTCAACTGATAAGAGTAGACATGCACACCTGTCCACTGGAGTGTCTCACCTGTAGCTGAGCTAAAGTGCATATTTAGATGTTTTAGTTGTAAACCCCCTCTGTGATGAGCTCCTGAGGAAGACTGCGGAAAATAAATTAGAAAAAAAAAAATAACACAATCAAATAAAGGCTATAACGTTTAGGCTATTTGATTCAGTTAAGTGATCCTTATTAGTCCCACAGCGGGGAAATTTCACCTCCGTAAATCGAACCCATCCGTGCAGTGAAACACCACATACATACTAGTGAAGACACACACTAGGGGGCAGTGAGCACACTTGCCTGGAGTGGTGAGTAGCCCTATCCACAGCACCTGGGGGTTGGGTGCCTTGCTTCGTTCAGTCATGTACTGTCAGCCAAGGGGATTGAACCAGAAACCTTCCGGTTGCAAGGCTGGTTCCCTAACCTCAAGCCCACGAGATTATCTAAGTCTATAATAGATCCTACAGAGCCCCATTATAATATTTCTTCCACACCATTATAAGATCAGAAAGTATCTATATGTACCTGCACTTAGTGGTACTAAAGGAGCTTGACCACTGCAGTCCCTAAGGAACATATAACAGGATATGCTGGTCTGTACAATGAAGTCAGCTTCAACAAAGCGTGCAACACCGTGTCCTGTTTTCGCATAAGGCCCAGGTCAGTTTACTCTGGGTCGTGTTTATAGTCTCATCGATTATGTTGCTGATCTACATTCACATTACAAGCCTCAGACTTTTTGCTCAGATCTGATCTTTCTGCCTTGATGGTCCACATTTGCGTCAAGAGGCACATTTATCACTAGTATGAACACATCTCTGCTCCATGCAAACATTTTTGCTGCCCACACTGGATGATGACCACCAAAAAAATTCTGACCACACCGTTCTCCTTGTATTGCATGGCCACATCAGTTATGTTACTGATTTAAGAGCACAACCGAAAAGCCCTCTTCACACCTCGTATTAACATAAATCTGTGTTTTTATCAAAAGTGGACAGTGCTGAGTACAGGTATGAATGGGGTCCAGTTCATCTCGAAGATGCACTGGGATCCAGATCATTTGCTTTGCCTGTTTTTAGCTGTTCATTAATAATGTGAAGGCAAAAATGGTCAGATACTTTTATCCTGCTTTATACTGTTTACTGGCACTCACTTAAGGTTAGGCGATGCTGCCACATTAACACTGAACAGTGGCGCACACACTGTGTGGGAAAAACACATGCATTATAATCTGATGATTCTCATTAAGGTTGCATGGCCATGAATCAGCTATGTATCTGATTTGGGACCACATATAATTTGAGCGTAGCTTCTTTACTCCTATCTAAGAGACTGTTTTACCCAGACAGACTTATACCCAGTATGACTTTATTGAGATCTCTACTAAACCCAAAGAGGAGATTTGACATTACTGAGGTCCTTTTCTCAAGAGAAACATTTGAGCAGTAGGATAGACTTAGTCAGGACCCATATTCACAAAGCTTCTCAGACTAGGAGAGCTGATCTATGGTCTGTTTCTGACCATATGATTGTAAAAATGAGAGGAATCTGATCCTAGTTCAGTGCCCCTACTTTGAGAAGCTTTGTGAATACAAGTCCTGAACTCTGAAACTATTAAGATAGAGATATTAGAGATATTAAGGAGATGTATTTTTTCTATATGGTAATTGAAATTTGAAAGATTGCGATCGCAATTTTCAAACAGCAAGAGCTGTAGGTTTTATTATAGCTTACATTATCAACAACACTGTTTTAAAGTGGGAATATTGAACCTAATAACATGGAGCTTGTGAACTGCCTGTAGATCAGTTTGGAATGTCAGAAGCAATCAAGTACTTATGTGCTGTGTATATGACAACCACAGCTGTCGGTCTGACACAGTACATTCAGCAGTCAGGCCAGAAAAAAGGGATTTCCTGGTCTCCTCGGCCAAAAATCAGGCCCGGATCTTAATTTCTAGAAAATAATCGCAACTGAAATTAGTCGCGGAAGAATGCAGCACTTCTTACTGTTAGCTTGTTCTTTCCATACTGTTTGTGCTTTGATCTGTTGTAACATTGAATTCTCAACAGCAAAAAGGACAGAGCTGCCAATACAGTCTAATAAATGACCGTGTCAAAAGGTGTATTTATTCTGTCAAGTAAAGATCACTGACATTAATCACTGAAACTCTCCATCTTCTTCTGGCAGGGATGCGTCCATGAGTGAGCTTGATGGGTCATCGTCTGGACCACTCTGACAACTGCTGCTGTTGCTAGCCTCAACATCTCTTACTATCCTCCTCATATTGGCTTTCAACCCAATGCTACATTATTCATATCATGGGATGCGTCAAATCCAAGCACAGCGATCCCACTCAGAACTCCGGCTCATCGGAGAGAGTGGACGGCAGGCCGGGCAAGAAGAGAGGGGAGAAGGCCGTGCTGGTATACGCAGAGACGGACCCAGCGGAGGACTCACCCTGTGTCAACCCGGTCTTGTTAGACTACGCCCAGAGGCTGTCCGAGGAAATCGTGGCGCGGGCTGTGCAGCAATGGGCCGAGGTGGACAGCCGCTACAGTGACATCCCCTACATTGAATGTGACCTGCCATGAAGGCCAGAAACAGTGTCATCAGATTCCAACAGAAGGCTTACCTATGGTCAGGAGAGCCACTGGGACTGACAAAAAGCAGGCCAGTGGAGTCCACTTGCAGGATTGCAAGACGAAATACTGTTTGGTGATTGGACACCCTTTTGTAAACACATCATTCGTACAACTGGCTGCCTGGGAAATGGCATCGTGGCAGTATTCTGGCCTGGTCAGCTGTTCAGTATAGTTGAGTCAGTATGTGACTTTGCAAAAGAAGCAAGAGAAATGCTATCAAAGCACCAGAATGCCTCTGTAATATTTTTCATTTTCCTTATCAGTACAACGTGTCATATTCAGAGCGTGGTCTTTTAATTGGTGAGCCAAGGCAAATGTGCAGAGGCCAAATTGACGCTGCTCCCAATGGCGCTATTAATAGGCCTTTCTCTTTGGTCTCTGCTTTTAGATCATAGTCTCTGTGTTTGCTTGGATCAGCACACAATCAGAGATTTCATCGTCTTTGCAGTTGTATTAAGGAGCAGCAGGACAATGGGAAAAGTAATGCGTTGAATTTGCTTGGTGCAGATGTGTGAAGCATTTCCACATGAATAAAACGTATTACATCAACACAAGTACACTGAAAGACAAAAGTGTGTGAAGTCATACATTTTATTCATGTGGAAATGATGTACAGTACTGTGCAAAGGTAACAGACCACCCATCATTTATTTAATTTCTAGCCAAAAGGGCCCTCAACAACTAAATATACCATCAGATCTTTCAGCATTTAGTGTGTCCACCATTTACCTTTATTACAGCTTCCATTCTTTTTCAGAGACTTGCTTTCAGTTTTCCAGAGAAATCTGCAGAACTGTTTTTCCACTCTGCCAGTTTTAGAAGTCCAAATAATCCCAAACACATTCAGTGATGTTGAAGTCTGGACTGCAGCTTCTTTGTTTGATTTGCAAATTTTCCTCTTTTTTATGTTTATTTGATGGTGAATTTCAGACGGTTGTTAGGCGTCTCATTTTTGCTAGCGTCTCATTTCTGATCTGTTGTAACACTAGATTCACGACAGCAACAAGGAATGAGCTGCCAATACAGTCTAATAAATGACCGCCCTCAATAAGGGCCAGTGTCAAAAAGTGTATTTATTTTGTCACGTAAATTGACAAAATAAATCGAAGTTTACCTTCAGTTTTGGAAACTCACTCATCTTTCTTAGACTTTGCTCTTCGTTATGTAAGCGGATCTTATATTTAACCTCTCCAGAAATATCTAACTTATATTTAATGGTCATTTTGACTGGAAAGTAAATAAACAAAGGGAAGGGTGGTCTCTGACTTTTGCACAGCACTGCACATTTTTTACCTGAATAAATGAAATGCATTTCTTTATTCATTGTGCTGGGAAAATGCATTCTCAGTAACAGAGCAGGAGGTGTTTGCCAGACCCTTGACTGAAAAGATGCAGAAAGCACATTTTTCATCATGTCGTTGCCCCTTTCATGAGCAGGAGCGCTGAGATACTAAAATAAGGATCTCATGGACACTGAGACCAAATACTCTAAAGGGAGCGTTGCTACAGCAGAGCAAATGTAAGCCATCGGGTTCAGGATCTGCCCTGTGCCCCTATAACATGAGGTAATAAGTTCAAAGGAATGAATTAGGGAAATGCACCGCTCTAAGTAGATGTCTTCTCTTGTAATTTGGTGTTTTACAGTCTGTGCAGACCAAATAATGCTTCTTATAGGTGGAGGGATCTCTTCGGCTGTCATGCACAGACTGCTGCCGCTCAAAATATGCAAACCTCAGAGGCCATGCCATGTCAGAGGAATTCATGTCAACTTAAAAATAGCTTTGTGCTATTAAGACTGCCGAACTACTAGCTGAAACGCTTAGATACGGGACCACAACAAGCCAGAGTCCTTAACGTGTGGTAATACAAGCACAATCTGCTCTTTTGAGTGGGATTTAAGGCAAGTTCTTAATGATGTGTGCCATGATGACCTAAAGTTACCAATGTCCCTTTAAATCCAAATGATGTCTACACAAACCACAAGTGTTTTGAGTCAAGAGAGGGCTGGGATTTGCTTAAGACGACTTAAATAGCATTTTGCAGGTATTCAAATATTTATGAAATCTCGATCTACTAGAATAATAACAAAAGTGATAGACTGTTTGTTTCTGCAGAAGTGATGTCAATTTGAGGTCTTTTTGTACAAAGCCAGACAACAGCAAGTCCATTCCACTCTGCTATGGAACACACCTAGGAAATATGGTGCTTAGCAGCACAGAGATGAACCGGGATCCAGCTCTAAGCAGTGCAAAAACACAGGTTTAATCTGATCCTGGTTAATCTCCAGAGGGTATTTCACAAAGCAGGATTTCTTAGTTTAGCTAGATAACTTAAGACAAATGTGTTGGTTGTCCCATAGAAATGTCTCTAAATGTTCTTCTCCTGCTGAACAGGTATGATTTAAGGCTTAGGTTATCTAGCTAACTGGGAAATCCTGCCTTGTGGAAGTGCCACCGGCGCCAATCTCATTATCAGCACTGTTTTAACAGTCAGCAGCTCATATTAAACTCTAATTACAGGTAAAGAACAAAGAAACCATCAGGTTAGCTGAATTGTGTTTATTTTTTTGTGGAAGGATAATACTGTGCTAGATAATACCAAGAAAGACCCCAACTGTCTAACTGTCCATATGCTGTTTTTGTCTTTTTTGGGTTTGTTTTGTTTTTTTCATATTCACATTATTCAGGAAGAAGGACTGCATTCTGATTCTTAAAATTCCATCAATTTTTCCGAAACTTCAATCATTGCGTAATTCAATCGTAGAGATGTAAACAGAGTCATTCAGAGTGGTTTAATGTGAAGTGGTTCACTGTAGAGAACCTTACTGATTCAGATTCCTCTACAGGGGTGGTGATAGGAACCAGGGGTCGCCCTGTCTACAACACTAATATAGCCATTTTTAAAAGGCTCGGACAAAGCAGCATATTCATAACCAATTCATGTAATAGCACTCTGAGAAGGAGCTTTTAGAGGCAAGAAACACTTCAGATGTCTGGTTCCCATCACTATCAGTTCTCTAAGCCTGAGCATTTCACATGAAACCACTCTGAATGATTTCGTTAGGCTGAAATTTTGAAAAATTGGTGGAATTCCTCTTTAACGGTTCTGTACTTAGCTCTGTGATTTTGTCTACCTGATCAACAGGAAACCAGTTTGCTTTGTCAGGTGTGTCAAACTGAAGCACATGCTGTCGCTCCTATCTGGATGCTATCATTTCAGTTTACATTAAGAAAACGCAGTGTTGTATCTGTGGTCAGCAGTGACTCAGCCTCACCTTTGTAAATAACGCAAAGAGAAAAAGAGAACATCAGTAAATGAAGTCAATGCAAAATAATGTGACATCAATAAATGAAGTCAATGCCTTCCGCTGCACTCTGCTGCCTCCTGCTTTCATTATTTGTGTCCACTGATTCCTTCATTGTCTCTCTTGCTCAGTCAGACACAGGAGGATTCAGCTAACAAAGAAAAAAAGGTGCTAATAGTGTTACAAAACTATTCAAGGTGCTGAATTTTAAGCATGGAGAAAGTGAAAAGCTCTGTTTTGCGGTGCTTCTCAGTTTTGCTGGTCCCCCTTGAGTGTTATCCTTGGACACAGTGGACAGCAGGCCCCTGCGCTGGCAACTCAATCATTAGATTAGCAGCTCTGTCGCCAGCCAGAGGAGACGTCTAATTGACTCTGTGGATCAACTCATTAATAAGCTTTCCGGACAGAAAAGATTCAAGACACAAGTTTTGAGACGTGTTTTTTTTTTTATCATGAAGAAAGGGGCCACTTGATTTCCAAAGAAAGCACTGCTTGAAATCACTTCTAAATATGTCCAGTTAAAAGATTAAAGTGGAATTTCTATGAAAACAAACTCATTGCAATATTATGTAACAAACATTTAATAATATTCTTAATGATCCACATCCAGGTCAGAATTATATGTCAATCAGTTCAAATCCATGAAGGCGTTTATTTAAGCCATTTTTGTTTATATTTTCTATTAAAACTATCTGGTCACACTCGCTGTTTGTGTAAATACGGTGTAATAAATAGCCAGTTGTTTATTTAATGTTCCAGCATTGTGGTTATTTCATCCAAGTGCTTCATGGTTAATTTCACTCATTACGGAAGACAAATATTTACACACGTCACGGCTGATTTGTTTTTATGGATATAAACCACAGTTTGGTCGTGTTACTGCTGCTTTTCCCAGAAATAAACTTTGGGCTGTAGAAAATGGCAGTGGCTCATTACCAAATTGCCTTGCTAAGAGGACACAGTATGAAAGAAAAAGAGCCCATTGTTAGAGATTTAGCTTCCTACTGCCCCGTATATACTAGAGAAAGAAGGAAGACAAGATCTACGGAGTTCCACAATCCTCAGATACTATTTTTTAAACACTGGCTCAGCTGTTCATCATCTCAGAGGGGCTGTTCTGTAGCTTGGTGTATTTGACATTTATTGCTCATATCAGCAATTTTTACTCAACAAAAATACGACTGCTCTGATTTCTTAATAAGTTCATGGACCATAAACAGACTTTAAAAGTCGTTTTTTTGGTGTAGTTTTCACAGTCTGAGATCTCGGTCTCCCAGAGATCTGAAGCTTTCTTCCACCAACTGCTCAGTGACTTCAGCCAGGGTCGAGGGCTTCCACTTAGGGTTCTGGTCCTTATCAATTATCACTGCAATCAGATGAGAAGAAAATAGCACTTAATGGCTTGAATTGCCCTCTGGGGACTAATAAAGTACTGTGAACTGTGAACTGTGAACTGAGCATAGTTTGCTTTAAAGGGCCTGTGTCATATATTTTTCTTGTATGTGTAGGTTTCCTTGACATCTGTGTGGTTTTATGTACTTCTCTTGGAATTCAAAAGGCTGTTTTTGTTACTCTGCCTTTAAGATTGGTACGTAGATGAGTTCTGTTCTGATTGGCTGCCATGTATTGCGCCTCACTGAAAACACACTCCTTTTATTTCAGCGAGTATGGGTGGGGCTCAACTGCTATAGGCCGAAAAGGAAGATACAGGGACGTAGACTAATAAGGAAAAGGGTCAGGTTTGATTTCAGGTTGACTTTAAGTGTCTTCGACAAGCTCTTGAATTAAAAACATTAAAGTAAGTAAACTGAGCTTACCTGCCCTCACCCCCTCATAGAAGTCACTTCCTCTCTACAAAACACACCAAAGTATTAACATATAAAAGATGTTAACAGATGGAAAGCACACTGAGAGAAATGTAGTAAGAAAATGTTCTGAGTTGTTACATACCATACAGGCCTGGGAGAGCCTGTACTCCATCACAAAAACTTCCTGAAGGCTCATACCAGCTCCCATCTGCATCTGTCTAAAGGTCAGCTTTAACGAAGTTGGAGACATCTTAGCCAAAGTCTGCAGTCAAAACACAAAAATAAATTGGCCAAATTTGGTTTGAAATTTGCACAATTTTCCCTTTACTCAAAACCATACTAAGTACAAGTTATACACTATGCTGCCAAAAGTATTTGCGCGTCTGCCTTCACACTCATATGAAATTGAGTGAGATCCTATTCTTAATCCATAGGGTTTAATATGACGTCGGCCCACCCTTTACAGCTATAGCAGCTTCAACTCTTCTGGGAAGGCTTTCCACAAGGGTTAGGAGTGTGTTTATGGGAATTTTTGACCGTTCTTCCAGAAGCGCATTTGTAAGGTCAGACACTGATGTTGGATGAGAAGGCCTGGCTCACAGTCTCCACTCTAATTCATCCCAAAGGTGTTCTATCAGGCTGAGGTCAGGACTCTGTGCAGGCCAGTCGAGTTCTTCCACACCAAACTCACTCATCCATGTCTTTATGGATCTTGCTTTGTGCACTGGTGCGCAGTCATGTTGGAATAGGAAGGGGCCGTCCCCAAACTGTTCCCACAAAGTTGGAAACATGAAATTGTCCAAAATCTCTTGGTGCTGAAGCATTAAGAGTTCCTTTCACTGGAACTAAGGGGCCGAGCCCAACTCCTGAAAAACAACCTCACACCATAATCCCCCTCCACCAAACTTTACACTTGGCACAATGCAGTCAGACGAGTACCGTTGTCCTGGCAACCACCAAACCTAGATTCATCCATCGGATTGCCAGATAGAAAAGCATAATTCGTCACTCCAGAGAACACGTCTCCACTGCTCTAGAGTCCAGTGTTGGCACTTTACACCACTACATTCAATGCTTTGCATTGCACTTGGTGATGTAAGGCTTGGATGCAGCTGCTCGGTCATGGAAACTCATTCCACGATGCTCTCTACTTGGTTGGCAACCTCTGCGCACTATGCGTCTCGGCATCTGCTGACCCCGCTCTGCCATTTTACATGGCCGACCACTTCGTGCTGAGTTACTGTCGTTCCCAGTCGCTTCCACTTTGTTATAATCCCACTGACAGTTGACTGTGGAATATTTAGTAGTGAGGAAATTTCACGACTGGACTTGCTGCGCAGGTGGCGTCCGATCACGGTACCACGCTGGAATTCACTGAGCTCCTGAGAGCGACCCATTCTTTCACTAATGTCTGTAGAAGCAGTCTGCAGGCCTAGGGGCTCGGCTTTATACACCTGTGGCCATGGAAGTGACTGGAACACCTGGATTCAATGATTTGGATGGGTGACTGAATACTTTTGGCAATATAGTGTATACATATGTTTTTTCCTGATGCTAAAACAAATGTTTTTTTTTTTTGTGTCCACTTTTAGAGGAGACTTGTTTTTAGTCTTTTAAAGTAATGTGCAGAGATTTAGTTTCACACCTCCAAAGTTCAGTCTTGGACATTTGTTACACTTTCTGCTTCTCACAATCCAAGTAATCCCAAACACATTCAGTGATGTTGAGGTCTGGACTTTGGGGTGGTCAGTCCATTGTTGTGAGAACACCAGCAGCTTCTTTGTTTGATTTTCATTTGTATTCCCTTTTTTATCCATTTATCTTCTCAGTTCTTCTACACATCCTTTCAGACCCAATGTGCTGAGTCATCTTCTCACAGTGGAAGGATGAACAGAAACACCTGTGGATGTTTTCAGATCTGAAGCAAAGGCCTGATTGTCTCCTCTGTCTCAAAGATAAAAGCTTTGACCCCGTTTACACCAGGTCACTTCATGTGTCTTAAGTATCAGGATTATATCTGGATAAGACAAGCCACATAAAAATGCAAGTATAAAAGCACCCAGCATGCATTTAAAACAGATACAAATCCAATCACTCAAACCACTTTAGGAGGCGGTCTGAGAAGAACCTGAGCCACACATTACAGCACTGTAAACACATCCGTCTCTCTGGCACGCATTCGACAAACAAACCCCTCCCAGTACAGCTGAAACTCCCCCCCATGCATGTCACAGGGCTTGTGATCCGTGTCTGCGAGGAAGGTAATCATGGAGGATGTCATGGAGGGACCAGACGAAACTAAAAGCTTAATATCAATATGGAAAGACACTAGTGTGCAAAACAAACTGCAGACGAAGAGGCTGAATGAGTAAACAACTGGTAACTGGTGGCAGTGTAATAAGCAGATTTGCATACTGCATCCCAATTGGATTTCAGTCCAACTAAACAAAGATGCATCTGCCTACTAATTGTAAATGCATGTAGTTAAAATCTTATCAAGATACAATCCAAATATTATTCACATGAAGTGATCAGGTGTAAATGGGCTTTAAGTACTGTTTATTTGATTGGGACAGTTTTGGTGTCCACCAGGTTTTGCACTGTTGTTAGGAGTCATTAATGCACCTAATGACAGTTTTGACTGGATAGTAATGAAGGGTGGTCTCTTACTTTTCCTCTTTGTGCCAAAAAAATCTGCTATTCAACAAACTTTTGTTCACTTTTATAGACAGCACTGTGTCATACAGTGTCAAAATCCTCATAAGCAGATCTTTTTTAGACTACTTAGCAACTTTAAGGCAAACAATGATTCAGGCATGACTCACTTTGCATGACGCTAATTTGTGCAGTATAAGCTTCGCTAAAGACACCAAACATATCTGGCTAACATATGACATTTGAGGTAAGGGTAAAATTGTTTAATTTACACTTTTTTTGCAGATACATTATTTGCTAATAGCATTCATTCATTTAAAGAGACCTTCTTGCCCCCCAAAACGCAACTTTTTCCCTAGAAGCTACTACAATGGAAGCACTTCTTTTATTTTATATATGAAAAGACAAAATATGACAGTTGCCTATCAAAATACACTCATCATCACAGTAAACTAGAAACAGAATTTTGCATTAGCCTTAATGCTTATTCACACAAAATCACTGTCAAGTGCTTCTGATGCATTTTTAATTGAAACTGGAAGAAAGGGAATTTCTCTCAATTATTCATGAAGCAACAGGAAAACATGGAAGCACCGTCCAACTGCAACTGCACTGCACAACATCCTGTGAGCCGACTCCAGTCTGACAAGCTCACGCTATAAAGCGCTTTGAGATGCGGGGCACATCAGCTCCTCAAGACAAGGAGCAGAACATCTCTGTAATACTGACCGACCTGCAATTCAATTGAAGGCCATTACGCAAAGAGTGTTTACACATGCAAAGAGGGGCTTTCAGATGAAATAAGAGGCAACACCCATATCCACTACATCCAATAGAGTGAAAATCATCATCATTACCATCATCATTATCCTCGTGTTTTACCCCAGCAGTGGGAGAAAGCTGCACCTCTTTAAGTGGAAGCAGAAAAGCCTAACCCTGTTAAAGGCTTATGTGCTGCTATCACTCCTGTAATGAGACACGTAAAGACATCACACCCACACACTGTTCAATGGAGGCATGGACTGTACTTGGCTGGCGAGTGCTCTCGAGCCATGCTCAGACAGCGCTGTGAAACAGTCAAATCAGATTTCCCTGATTTACCTGATCAAATTGCCAGGGTTGAACACACTACTGGCATGTAATCATTCGCTAAAGTGGCTATGGATGAATGAAATTGGAATCGTAAAGATCTGGTTTGCTGTGATTGATTTCTGTTTGAACAAAGCCTAAAGGCTGCAAAAAACTTTCAAACGCTGCTTGACTCCTGGATTTGATTATGCATAAGCCGAGTCATTTACCATTTACTTACTGCTACACCATATATGAGTTTATAATGCACATATAAAGCACAACCAGGTGTCATAAACTGGAAGAGCAGTCAATTTAGATTTATTTTTTTTATAGCACAAAACCAAAAATCTTCAAAAGGGGCTGTCCAACATGATACTGCGACCCTATGATGATATCCTAGATCAAGGGTCTTTAATTAAAATCCAATAAGGTCCAGTTAGAGAAAATTTCCTCAGACAAATGTCCGAAACGTCATAATGTCTAACCTGCATCATTATTTGGTGTCATATACTGTGTACTGAAGTAGCTGAGTAGGTATATCAACATCTTATACAGTCAACAGCTGAATGTCAAATCAAATAAAGTACAATTCAGTCATATTTCAACAACATTTATTGTCAGTTTTCACTTTTTAGAGCAGGACATGTGAAATAACTTCCCTCTGACTCACTTTCTTCTCTGACTGCTGTTTCTCGCCTCCTCCCTGTCCTGTGTGTGTCACTCACTCAAGTCTTAGTGCTCATCGTAATGCACAGATCTGATTGGCTGAGTAGCGTCACGTGTAATATTTACAACGCATGCGATTGGTCTGTGAGTTTCCCAAAGGCTAGAAAGCTACGCTGATTAAAATAGGACCATAGTTTATTGGTTATAGGTCCAGGTCCGCATAGGACAGCGAATGGGTCCGGACTCGGACCGCGGTCCACCTATTAGTGACCTGTTCTAGGTGATCAATTTCGATCAATTTCATTTACGTGTCAAATCCTTTCTAGTCTCAGCAGAAATAGTGTAATTAAATCCTAAAAATATTATATTTTAAAATGAAATTTAGGCTTTTATCAATTCATGTGTTAATGACCCCACTTCACTTTAATAAGCCAAAGACAAACAACAGTAACACAGAAATACTTAAGATTAATTAAAGAAGTAGTTACTGTAATATATTCACACAAAGCCATATTATTATTTTTATTATTATTAGCATTGTTATGCAATGTCTAAAGTGTTACAGTAGAGTGCTTAAACTGTTAAATAAATACCCTTGGATCCAAATTTCTGTAAATATACTTTGTGACATCACACTCCACGTAAAAAGTGCTATTCAAATAAATTCTCAACTGAATCTTTTAAAACACTTAAAACATTTGGATTTAGAGAGAAGGTCTTCATTTTGCATGACAGAATGGTTTTTGGATAGAGCCAGTTATTTTCACGTGGCCTGCTAATGAATGAGAAAACAGAGAGTCAGCCCCTTGACCCACCTCTAGCTGCTTCTGTGCAAAAGCAGAGCCATCCTTCTGGAGGTTCTCCAGGATCTCCTCCACACTGCTGGCCTTAAAGAGCCTGCAAGACAGACAGGGCCACCAGCAGAGGATGGTTAGGCCTGTGCATATTATGGCGGGAATGGTTATCAGTCTTAATGATGTAATGTGGTATAAAGCACAGTGGCATTCATGTGTGTAAACGTGATGTCCTGTGTTCATGTTTTGCTTGGAGATTGTAGCAATTTACTTCCACAGTTCCCTGAATTATTACACTGTACACTGCATTTTGTACTATTTGTACTGTAAGGCAAATATCTACACGCAAAACTCCAGGACAACATGTTTATATAGTTATAACTGGAACAAGTATGAACAATTGTAGTGCTGATCTTAATATCACATTTATTTAAAGTGTAGTTCATTTTGTGGTGTTCTAAAGAAATATAGGAGGTTCAATGCAATTCCATGAATTTAATCCCTGTAGTGAATTTCAGTGTTTTAGTGCTTTTAAATATTTCACTGTACACAAATCATGCATTTGACTTAAAGCAGAGATACCCAAGGTAAAATTTTACTCCAGTAAAAGTAGATGTTCCTCCCTTTAGACCTCCACTTGAGTAAAAGTACAAGAGTATTTGCCTTCAAATGTACTGAAAGTAAAAGTACTAAAAGATGAATTATGACTCTAATGACCTGCTACAATTTTTATAACAAGAATCGTGCTTCATGAACTCATTTCAGGTGAAAGTCCTCCAGCGTCTCTCTTGGTAAACCAGTCTTTTAATAGAACGTCATTAATTAGTGACGCTGACGTCTATTAAAATGATCATAAGCACAAAACACTGAAGGTAAACAGGTTCCATCAGGGAGAACCGAGTGGCTCTGAAATCACTTTTTACACACAAGCAAAGTTTCAGTTTAAGATTTATTTACAACTTAGTTCCAAGTTTAAGTTGAATAAAAACTGGCTTTAAACTCAGGATCACAGATGAGCTCCTTTACTATGTTGATCTGTAGGCGTCTGTTCATAAACATAAACCAGCCCAAACTCATTTACTATAAAATGAAATGGTGTTTGTAGAAATTCAGAAAAAAGCCACGTCAGTCTCGACTGCATATGTGGACATATTTCTATATTGAGCTCTATTTACACAAAGTTAGGTTACTTCATCATTTATGTTGAACAGACTCTCCCAAAGTTTTACGCTGCTGCGCTGACGTTGAACCGCGTGCTGCACTGGGTCGGTATGACCAACAGGTCAAAACCAGCTCTAAACAAAGTGACCGCTGGGCCCTGATTGGTGCTCTGGCTTTGCACTTCTTTCGTTTTGACATGTTACGTTTTTATACACACAGAAACCAAAAGGAACGACAGATTTCTTAAAATGTAGGAGGAAAAAGTCGGATATTAGACTCTGAAATGTAGTGGAGTGAAAGGAAAAAGTCGCCCAAAATGGAGAAACTTCAGTACAGATACACAGAAAAACTACTTAAGTACAATAACGAATTACATTTACTTAGTTACTGTCCACCACTGATAGGAAGTATTCGCTCTATAGTAACAGTGATTTTTTGAACAATTGTATGCAAACGTTTGGGCTCCCTGTTCAAATGACATGCTTTGTTGATTTTCTGAAAATAACAGAGAACACTTTTGAACACTTCAATGCAAAATTCCTGTCTATTTGCTTAATGTTACATACTGGAGAAAAAAATGAAACATAAAATGTGGTTTGTGAAAAAGTGATGCTGCATTTTATACTGTATGGTTTTTTTAGCAAATAAACAGAAGTTGTGCACTAAAATTTACAGGAAAAAAAATGTCATATTTACTGTTTGTTCCCTGAAAAGGTTTCAAATTTTTGCATTTGACTGTACACATGAAACAGATACCTGGCGGATATACGGAGGAATGCAACTGCTCCCTTTGACCTATGTGCACTGCAGTAAACTAACAGATGATGTCGAGCAGAATTAGTCATTCCACTTACACAGTGGAAATGGAGTGGCTCCATAATGCATCATCGCTCCTTATATAACACTCTGCATGGGTCTGAGCCAAACAGGTAAATATAGAGTTTTGTTGCTCATTAATAATTTGTTCTGCTAAACACTCGGAACCCCCTGAAGCAGAGATGAGCCGATTGTCAGGCAGGGTGACAGAGCGGGATTCTGGAGCGCTGTCAACCCATCAGACGGAGCAGCAGTGGGCTGATCACTGCTGATAATTTTGGGCCTTTGATCAGGAGTCTGAAGTCCAGAAGGAATGAACCGCCTTTTATGACTGAAACTTCTCGTGAAGTGTCCAGGTGAACCTGCAGTTACTGCCTGTGATTACAACATAACCTCTTACTCATTGTTCACTGGAACACTGTAATAAGCTGAGGAATTCGGTTTCTGATCCTACATTCAAATGGTACAGCTGTATGCAAAAGTTTGGGCACCCCTGGTTAAATGACATGCTGTTGTTGATTGTAAATAAGTTATAACACATCATCAACAGAGAACACCAGTCTGCATGTTTTAATGCACAATTACTATTTATTTGCTCACTATATCATATTGGAAAAAAATGAAACATAAAATGTGGACTATACAAAAGTTTAATTTTCCCAAAATGTTAAGCTCAGCCAATAAACAGAATAGAAAAAATATGCACTAAAATGAGCAGAAACAGGCGATGTTTAAGTCTGTTAACAGTAGAGGATGTGTTAACTTGTTTTCACTTAGAAAATCAGCAAAGTGTGGCGTTTACACTTTTGCATATGACTGTGTGAATAAGCAGGCATTTCTTAAATTTGACTTGAAATGGTCAATCCCAAAGGTCAATTGAATGTAAATATTATTTGAGTAAATATGTAATGAACTGTAGTTATGTAATTACGTAAATGTAATTACAAAATTTCATTTAAATAGTACAGCAAAACACCAGTAGTAACTCTAGAGATCTAAATTTCACTTTTAAAGGGGAATTCCACTTATTTTTCAACATTTCTACATAACTGTGTCCTCGTAAACTAAAGTCATTTACAGCGATTTGATGCCAAACAGAATCTTACCAACAGTGCTGGTGAAAGACAGCAGGGTCCACAATGTCAAGGCCACAAATACAGGCATTTTATTTAATATTCAAAACCTCCAGTGAATCTGAGCGAGTCTTCTGAGTTTTTATATGTGATGTTGATGATGGTAAAAACAACAAATATGAAAGAATCATTTTTCTTTAGGTATAGTTTTGCCTTACAACCCCCTGCATGTATGGCTGTGATGAACTGAATCCACAAAAAGTATTGCAAAACTATATATCAGGCATAGGCAGCGTATTCATAACCACTTCACGTAATAACTTTCTGTGAGGGGGCTTTTAGAAGCATTAAACTCTTCCGACATCTGGTTCCTCTCACCTCCACTGTGAACAATTCTGACTTGATTCTCTAGAAAGGGTCATTTGACATCAAACCACATGACTTCGTTTCACCTGAACCATTTAATTATACAGAGATTTTCCTTGTAAAAATCAAGTCTCTATGACCCTTGATGTGTCAATGTGTGTGTAAGTGTAGGCTGCTAACAGGGACTGAGCACTAAATCAATCGAAGGTGTGAAGGCGGCTGACGTCAAGCCGCTTCTCATCCTCAGGTGATCGGTGCTCAGTGAGGCTGCAGTTTTACCATTACATATTTCGATGTGAAGCCACACATGATTAAGACCACACACACCTTTCTGGGTGAGAGGGAAGATCTTGAGTTGTACAGTGGCCACTAACTTTTTACCTATTTTCAATGTAATTCAGCATGTTTTTGTTTTCGTCATTTTGTCATGACTGGATATTTGAACAATTTCACACGTAAATATTGGTCACAATATTAGTGACCGTGTCTCGTACGGGCTGCACATTTTATCCTCTTGTGATGTCAGCACTGAACCCTTCAGGTGTTTAACCCACCTTTAGGCCCAAAGAGTTTCAATATGTACTTTTAACAACAGAAAGGAAAACTGTCATCATTCTTTTGACACAAAACCTGTTTTTGTAGGTTTTGCTTCAGAAAATTTAAATTTCAAAAGAGAGCAAAGCGTCTCCAAACTTTTGATGGCCTTCTTCTTTTCAGCACTTTGTATTTTGAGTACTTTCTCAACTGGGGTAAGTACTAAAAAAAAAAAAGGAACTCAATTACAAATGACGAAATACTTCCTTCAAACTGTGATGACTTTGTTGATGACTTGATCATTTCTTGTTAAAAGTAATCTAATTACACACTACTTTACTTTGTGGGTGCCTTACCCACACAAATCAGCACCAACTAGTCAACCCCAATGCTCGTCTTAGTACTTTATTTTGAAAGAACCTGCCAGCAACAGTTAACATCATTCAAAAGGCATGTCAGTATCCCTGACTTTAAACAAGACAGACAGGTTTTGCTGATAAAAACTGTGAATGCTTGATGCTGTTTGAAAACCCAGAATCTTGCCAAATGCTTCAAAAACAGTTGCCCCAAAATAAAATCTGTTTAGGTTGTTTAGCCGTGTTTAGGGCAGTGATCTTTATCCATATAATACATATTAGCATGGACAGATGCTTCAACAGACTGACGTTTCGCTGAGCTTATGGTGCTTTCCACTATAAATGCATGATATACATGCAGTGTGTCACGACTGGCCCCTCCCAGTCCTGTCCATGTGCGTTTGCTTTGGTTTTGTAACTCCGCCCCTGATTGTTTTCACCTGTGCCTTGTCATCCCTGTGTATTTAAGCCCTGTGTTTGCCCTTTGTCTTCGCTGGTCGTTGTTTGCTCATTGTGTTTGTGCAGTTTGCTTGGTTTGTTGCATTTGGCTGTTTGTCAAGTCTGAACCACAATCTATCCGTGTTGGCTTTTTGAACCTGGATTGTCTTGACCGTGAACCTGGATTTGCCCTCAATAAAAGTCGCTTACCTCCGCTACATCGCTCCCTGTTACACAGTGTGCATAATTAATACTGCTTTCTTAGAGAATATGAGTATTGCAAATAACAATTCATATTACGTAAGCAACTGTAAAATGATACGAATTCAACGCACCCACACGTTCATTAGAGCAAAAAATAATTACCATAAATGCTAATTGTACCACATTACTACCAACACTGGTTTCCAAAATCACATTTAATTATACATGGAGGTTTGGAGCCTCCATGTGTGAAGGTGAAGGTCAAAAAGTATTTCCATTTAAACAAACTCAAAGTATGTAAAATGTCAATGTTTTAACAAATAAATTAAAAGTTTGATGGTGTGCGGTGCACAAAAAACAGCATACTTGTGTGCAGTTTCATGTGCAATGATAAGAACATTGTTGTTTTCATAAAAACAGTCAATTAAAATGTACAGGAATTTATTTCTGACTGGCAAGAGAAAAATTTGGCCTTTAAGATTTGTAACAAGCACTTTTGAAGGTCAAATATATATATATTTGACCTTCAAAAGTGCTTGTTATATATATATATATATATGAGGTAGAAGTATGTTTTTCTATTAGAAAGGTAACTTTTTAAAAGTAAAAGTATTCAATTTCAGTAATACTCAAATAAGGACAATTACTCAAGGATTGTTAGTAGCAATCCAATACCGACGAACAAACCAAAAGCAGCTTAAAAGCTCTCAGGACATTTGCGTAATATAGTGGAGAGTTTCACCTCTTAGTTTCCATTTGTAGAAGCAGATTATTTTTTACATTATTTAAAGGTGATCTTTGGTTTCATTCTATTTCTGAGTAGAAATGTAAGAAGAAAAGAGTGATTTATGGGAAGGACCAGAGTGGGGATGTGTTGAGGTCGGGAGAAGGTTTAGCTTTACCTATCAATGGCTCCTGTGTGCTGCTGCAAGGCAAACGGCTTCTCTGCATCCAGGGTGCTCTGGGGACACGACACAATAGTCTCTGTTAAAGCCAAACTGAGTTATACACAGGAATGTGCTTCCACAGTTCTCCCAAATTATCTGTGCTGCACTGTCCACACGAGCATGGGAGTGTGTGCGTTTTCCTTCTGTCTGCTTTGTCCTCTCGGGCACTATTTTACACTCCATTCAGCAGTTCTTAGTCTGAGTGTGAGGATGACAGACTGAACCAACCATGATCTGTGCCAGCGTGTGTCATGCTGAATACAAAATAGCTCCATCTACACCAGGCCCGCCATCCGTAGACAGGACAGAATCAGCAGACACACTTCTGCTCTCACTGAGGCAGACATCCTAACATACAGTACATACTTCCAAGAGAGGGTAAGACCGCTGATCGAGAAACAGCTCTTGCCCTTTACATCCAAACCAACACTTTTACTTCAGTCGGTTTCTTGACAGCTCTGATTAAAGCACTAGTTTGGTCTAAAATCGAACAGAGCTGTATGTAAACCTTTTGAGCTGGTAATACTCTAAATACGCTATAAAAGGTGCACTAATTTTTTTGGGCACAGAAAAAACTATATAAAATGTGCGGTGAAGGATCATTTTAACTGTGGAATAAACAGCATGTAAAAGTTTAATATTCATTTTGTGAACGGTACAGAATTGATTTTATTCACAGTATTTCAGATTTCCCACACTACTAGCTCTTAAGTAGCGTTTTTGTGTAGCTTTAAAAGCACGGAAACCCACACCAGCAGGAGTGCAGGCATGACGGAGTGGTAAAGTTCAAAACAGGAATATAATATGGAATTAACTTGTGTTTTTGATTAACTTGTGATCCTTTATTTATTTATTTTTTTAAAGCAGCACTATGTAACATTTGGGAATTTGGAGACTGGTGGAAATGTATAATTGTGTGCAATATGAGCTTTATAGCTAATAGCTAATGCACAGCACTGGAGGATGATGACTCCTGGCTCATGTACAGTTGTTAGAGAGCGTCCCATTTCCTATGGAGATTATACAAGCCGTGTGCACAGTTGAATGCCTGTGTCAGCAATGGGTGCATCTTAAAGTACTGAATTCACTAATTAGAAGGGCTGCCTGGATAATTTTGTAGTGTAAATTTGGCAGAACCATGACTTTAATACCATCCTCTTCTCCCAGGGTGTTATATATCCTCCTCACTCAAGTTAATTTTGCTAAATGCATATGCTTTGGATTGATCATCTATGACGAGAGAGACAATACATACATTTTTACTGTTGTTACACAATTATATGAACAGAAAGTAAAATAACACTCTTGCTTCAAAATGCATAATTAATATAAAATCTTGTTACCACCACATGATGCTAAGGTATCAGTATTCACATTCGCATTGTACCTATCTAAGCTTGAACAAGAAGATTGCAGTACTCAAAGGTATCGAACAACATAGAGGCTAAATAAAGTGCACCCTCAGACTGGCTCAGAACAGACGCCCGATTGGTTGAAATGTGATAAAAGTGTATCATGTTATAATTCTGGAAAATTCAGGGCCAGTAACGATACTGTCTCAATCAGCTGAATGATGCAGAGCTTGTGTGAATGCTAATGTGTGCATGAAAAGCCCCTATGCCCCACCACCAGCCCCTCGGCTCCTCTGACAGAGATTTCTGGAAAGCTGTGTGATGCAGAATCTGACATTATGAATCTAAATAATCCCCAAGCAGCCTGTTGTTCTAACTTTATGGTGCTAATGACAAACTGGCCAAAAACCTTGCACAAGTCACACAGCACAAGGCCAATAAAATAAGGCTGTAGTACTTTGAGCTCTGAAATAGCTAAACCACAACACATGGTTTGAGACATTACACAGAAATACCCATTGAAAGCCATTCACACCGAAGATCCTCAATAACAGCGTGTTTTATTTATATATATATATATATATATATATATATATATATATATATATATATATATATATATATATATATATATATATATATATACATACATACATACATACATACATACACACACACACACACACACACACTGTTGTTGGAACATCGTATCTCTATTTTTGTCAATTTTCAGTTTTTGACATAATTTGAAAAGGCATGTTGGCCCTTATATTGTGTGTAAAATTCATGAAGGATGGCCCAAAATAAATGGCCAAAAATTACTTGGAAAAAAGTCTGGTTCCTTTGACTTACATTGAAAGTGTTTTTTCCTTCTCCTGTAAAGTTACCATTATATATTTATGTGTGTGTGTATAAATGTGTATATATATATATATATATATATATATATATATATATATATACACACACACATTTATACACACACACACACACACACACACACACACACACACACACACACACACACACACACCACAAACAAACACACACAGAGCAGAGCTGTAGATCAAACCAAAAAAGCTGTATAACATTGAGAATGAAGTTCGAATACAATTAAGAGACTATTTTGTACTTACTTAAAGTAAATATATATAGAATTAAACATCTTAAAATACCTTCTATATATTAATATGAAAGTAATTCCAGACGTTTGAATGGTAGGGTACATCAGAAACTCACGATGGAAATACACAGAAATATACACTGCCCGTCATATGTTTGTGGGTTCAGGCAGAGCTAAAAAAAATTCCCTACAATTTCTTCTTCTTTTCTTCAATTTCTGGCAGCAGTGGGTCAAGATTCTGACTTAGGATCTCACAGGAACTACTTATTTTCTGAAATTATTAACTTACTATATCAGAATAATGATTTACTACAACCTTCAACATCAAGACTTAACATCTCATAATCATGGCTTATTATCCTGAAATAATTACTTGCTTAAAATGTTCAAAGTCACTGTTTTATGATACAAGGTCAATTTTTCAAGACAAAAGTCATGAGTCACTTTCAAGGTAATATTTTGAGAAAAATATGTAAATATTTCAATATATAAAGTAAAAATGAAAAATAAAAATAAGGCATTATTTTGAGATCCTGGCTTCTGTACTTCACTCTACCTATGCTTGTTTTGTAGTGGCTGAACATATTAAACCGAAACTGTTCAGATCATTTCAGGCCTTAGCTTTGGCATGGTGCCATTTTATCCACTTGTTGTAATATCAGCCCTCGTCAGCACTCAAACCTTTCAGGCATTTAAACACATCTGGACTAAAAGAGTTTCAATATGTGGTTCTAACAGTAGTTCAGAAACAAAAACTGCCAAATTGTGATTTAGGCAAACCCTGCTCTTCATATCAAAGATAAACATGATCTGATACATGTGAAGCTGAGTGTTGTGAAAAAATACCCAGCGCATTAACCCCTTTGTTGCCAAATGAAGGCTAAAGCAGAGAGCTAATAGCAGCTTTTACAGTGGTTATAGCTGAGTATGGTGCCATATTCCTGGATTGTGTGATGTTAAAGCTGGTTTCTCTTATTCTGGCCAGTGATGGCAGGTTCCTCTGAGTGATCTGATGTGTAAATCATGTCGCAGATGTAACTCTCCAATGTGTTGGAATATGAAGGCCAAAAAGCAGAGCAATAATATCAGGATCTTAGGGTGATTTTCCAGGCCAAATTATTCACTGATGATAACAACACAGCTCAATTACATCATGCTTGCTAGTTAGGGGCAGGTCTGCTGAATGTCCCAATATATGTATTATGTTTGTAGCTTAAACCATTCTGAAGTTATGAAGACTGAGTTACCTATAGTTTTGCTTCGGGTCCTAAGGGTTAAGACAAACCTCTCATATAAAGTATTTGCAGGTCCTTTTCTTACGTCAGTGAACATCTAACATAAATGTCAAAAGATGAGGTGTCCCCAAAGTTTTGTCAGACAGCGTCCTTCAGTGTCACAGCAGTGGCCAGAACGTGGCAGTGAGAGCACAGGTGGCAGAGCGTGGAGGCCTTAGGTGTGATCTGTTTGGGAAGTAAACAAATGGGCCTGTGTTACATACCTGTCCCTGATAGGTGTTCAGGACTTGAGCCACGTCACTGACTGAGGGAGACTTCAGTTCAACCAGGTCCTTCTCAAGGGCACCAAGCTGCAAGCAAAGAGACCAATTCAACACACCTATTTGGACACAGCAAGAGCCAAATATGACAGTCTAGTGCTTATGTAACCCAAGCAAAGGGCCACAAATGTACCAGAGAAACAGGCTTCATGTCAGGAGACAGAGAATTTGTGGTTCTCTTTTCATGAACTAAATCTACATCATGCGTATGGATTAGTTGTGTTCATATGGAACAGATTAATCACTATATTAATACAGTACTGTGCCGCAAATAAATAGAGAACTACTTCCCGTGTAGTTCTTCCCGTGGCGTAGTAGAGTGATTTAGTAGTTTGAGCATAATAGGCCACTTTTAGATTCCCTTATTATGTGAACTGCTACAAATTAAAATGAAAGAGCTTAGACTACATCATCTGGATTAATAAAAAATACATTTATTTGGATGGAAAATGCTTAAAGTGCATTGACCATCAAAAATATCCTTCATTAAATTTAAAGGGGATTTCACCAATTTCTCACATTTTTCTGTATAATTAAATGGAAATTCAGAGCGGTCAACAGAAAGTTAGTACATGATATAGTTACCAATAAACTTCCTGATGTCGGAGACATTGTTTAATGACAGTTCTGAAAAGGTTTTGCCCTAAAATGTGTTTTTAAAATCCACTTATGGCTTTTTTTTCATTGGGGACTTTCAATAGTCCCCAATGAAAACATATTTTTGCAGATTTATCCCTGTTTTATCATCGTCAACGCTACATGTAAGAACTCTAAGATGTGTGGGTTCACTAGTGGTTTTGGACAGTAAATAAAATGCCTGTAAAGAAAGTCAAGTTGATTAGTTTCTCTACAATTTAAAATAATTCCACTTCAATCCACTCTGAATGACTTTACATCATAACATTTGTCACTTGCAACATGCACTTTATGAAGCGCTGCTCCACATACTTGCACATATAACTTTGATTTTATTTAAACTCTGCACATATAACTGTACTTTTTACTATGATTTTACTATGTTTTAGTGTTATTCTTATATTTTCTATTTTTTTTATTTTATTATTCTAAGATTATATTTCCCTATAAATTAAGTGTGCTGACTGGCTTTCTACCTGTTTTAACTGTATTACAGCCTTTCCTTACTTTTAATGCTCTGAATATACTTGAACTATTTTATAATATGATTTTATAATATGACCAAAAACAGGTCTGAACCTGAGCTGGTATTTTTTTCTGCTCTGTGTACCGCTCCTGCTGTTTCCTGCTAGCGGGCTGTCCTTGGACAGTGGACAGTTGTAGGCGTTGGCCTGCGCTGCCCTCTCTCTCTCCCCACGGCAGTGCCAGCGCTTCAGCATAGCCACTGCTGCCTGAAGCTGGCACAGGAGCTGGTTTAGGTGCCAGGGCCCAGCTACCTCCTGCTGCCCCGCCTACAGGCCACTGACCAAAAAACATGCTGACTCAGTGAACCCGCCCCATTTCTTTGCCTAACAGAAACCAAGTGAAGGCCAAACGCTGAAGTGGATAGGACTGACCCTTCAAGGGATTTTAAGAATAAAAGTAAGCTGATTTTAAAAATGTCTCTACAATTCAATCGTTGAGATGCAAACAGAGTCATCAAAGTAATTCAGAGTGGGTTGATGTAGGAATTCCACTACTGTGGTGGACATCACAAAGTCTACAAATGGAGACATTTTATATATTATCCAAAATGACCAGTGAACCTATATGTGTCTCCTGAGTTTTTATACATGTCGTACATGTAATGCTAAAGCAGTAGTAAAGCAACATTTTTTTTACTATTTTCGACATGCCTCACGTCACAACGCCCTGTATGTACCCCTCCGCCAGGAATGTGGGGAAAAAAAAAGCAAAAGCTCGTTGCAAAATGATTGTAAAATAATCTTCCAGGTATCTGTAAGCACATTTGTAATTGTTTCATGCAGTAGCTTTTTGTGATGTAGCCTTTAGATGCATTAAATACTTCAGACTCCTGGTTCCCATCAACACCACTATAAACAATTCTGACTCAAGTAAGATTCTCGACAATAGAACATTCAACATCAAACCACTCCGAATGCTTTTGTTTACATGTCAAGAGTTAATATTTGAAAAAAACAGTAGAAGTACCCTTTAATTATCCTTTAGATATCTAGTGTTATTATTGTTGTTATATAATATTTACACAATTTACATAATTATTTCAATGTAGTCACAAATTTTAATTAATAGTTATCTAATGAATTAACATTTGACTACTAACTGTCTGATGTGAAGTGCCTCATGAAGCTCACTCATGTTTAGCAGGCTAAAAGTTCTCCACAAGGGGGTGCCACTAACAGAATAATTAAGCAACAATAATTTACCATCTAATACGAATCATATCACCTCTTCTTCTTCGGAACAGGAAAGTGGTGTTGAGTCAAAGCTTAGGATCTGCACTTTCCACAGAATTGATCTGCTAGTTTCAATGATCTACATGAGTGAGGAACAATGAATCTAATATTATATATTGCTTTCGTTATTGCCAGCTGTGACTGTGACTTCTAATGGTTATGCTACTCAACGTCCAGCTGAACAGCCCTAAAAACACCACTGATATTCTTTTTGCAGTACCTTCTCTGACTCCACGAAGTGTGTGGCCACTCCTGCCCTCTGGACGTCTCGGCCTCTGAGCCGGAATCCAGTCAGGGCCAGAAACAGCCCCAGCTTTCCCTGGAGCCTTGGAAGGAAGTAGCCACCTCCGACATCAGGGAATAACCCTAT
This sequence comes from Pygocentrus nattereri, assembly GCF_015220715.1. Taxonomy (NCBI): domain Eukaryota; kingdom Metazoa; phylum Chordata; class Actinopteri; order Characiformes; family Serrasalmidae; genus Pygocentrus; species Pygocentrus nattereri. Next base: position 11,554,441 of record NC_051216.1, on the reverse strand, counting down.
AACACACAAGCAGAGAGTGTGAGGTCATCACTGAGTCTCAGCCGTGCATGCCGTGATCTTTCTCATGCCGTTGAATCATTCTTGAATTTGTAAGTGTGCTGCTTCCTCACTTGCAGTCCTCTATAAACACACCGCTTTCAATTTTGTCAGTTGCAAAGACTGATTGATCCTATTATTAATATTTGTGCAGCAAAATACACACAAAAGACCTCAAACAGTCCCCCACGTCCACTGTGTGTTTATGATCTCAGTAAACAGCGCACAAGATCTCGCTCGGTCACCGCTTCTGGACCATGTCCAGGCAGCCAACGCCTAGACTAGACAACGCTCTCAAATCCCACCACAGCACGGAAATTAGGATTCATTTCCTCTCTCAAGTGTCTTGTACTTTTGGTGAGAAACACAAAGAGACAAATCGATTCAATTAAACGATGGAAAAAACTAGCCCTGTTAGATGTACGGCCGAGGTCTTAATCAGCATGCATTTCCTGATAAAAGCATGTCAGAGCATATATTTTTAAAGCCTAACTGTAAGCCAATTATACAATTTCCAAGCATTTTTAATAATAGAATATTTGTCTTTTAAACAGTACAGGACAAACCAATTATCTCAAAGGTCAATGTGTTGATGTTTTTAAGCAACTGTGGCTGTAAAAATGGCATTCGCGCCTTCACGCAGCACGAAAGCCAGAGCAGACACAGACCACCTCCCCCCCATGTTAGGATTAGTCCGCCTGACCTGATTTCAGGCTGCAAATGCAATATCATAAATGCAGATTATAGCTGCGTTGTTCACTCGTTTGCTTTGACCCACACAAAAGCATGATTTAAAGACACAAATACTCTTTAATCCAAAGGGGGTGGTCGGTTATGGGTTCAGGGCATTGGGGTGGGGACGGGGTTACCTTGGTTTTGGGGGGTGGGAGCAGCGTTTGGAAACCCAGGTGGTTAAGACTACAACTTGAGTAGGCAATATGATGACATAAATCATTATCATGATAAATTGATAATGAAAAACCAACTAAAAGAGACTGTAAACAACCAACACCAGCACCACCATTGTATAGCTAGGCCAGTCACAATCCTGGAATTTTCACGGACAAAGGATTACCATTTAAATAATTGCAATTAACAATGGTTCAGTGTACAGTTCATTTGATATTCATATTCATCAGTTATAACAGCTCACTGTTCAACTTTTTATTAAAGTGTTATAACTGTTGGCTGATCCTTTTTTAAGGATGTTTACGACCTAATTAATCACCATTAATAATCTAATTTGAAACTTTTCATAAATGCCTTATCAAGGTAGTTTTATTCCAAACATCAATAACCAAACGTTACCCCCACCTTCTAAAGGTGCTATTAACAAACATCAAACAAACGTTACTCATGTAAAGACGTTACTGAACCGGTCAGTACTTTTTCATTTTGTAAGACCCAATAAATGCAATAAACGCAACTCATTCATATTCAGTTTGTTGTGAAGTAAACACACGATTGTGAATTTAACAACAGTGGAAATAAATGCAGTCAACTTAAATATTTGAGATCAACTGAAAGAACTACGTTCAGGTGATTATGTAATAACTCTGACATGACTATGTATAAACAAATGGATAAAAACAAGCAGCAGATGGTTTTCAGCTCATTAAGCTATTACCTATAATAGTAACACTTTCTATGAATATCACATTTGTAAGCATCTATAAACGCTCATTCATAATATGTTATAATGCATTCATGAGGCATCATAAACATGGCTATAAATATTTATAAAAATGACATTACATTATAAAAAAATTACAGCCTTGCTTATTATGCATTATGAATTGTTAAAATAATGCATCATAAGTACTGTTCATACATTATCAGAGCACATAAGTTAGATTTGTCTCTAAGTAGAGTGAAGTATACTGTACTAAAGCCTCCTCCAGCGTTAAGAATTCAGAGGCTTCAACTTGAATTTACTTAAAGGCTAAAACACACACAATAAAGCACATGACAGGCTTCAAATGTCAGAGTTTAAACTAGTGCTGTCATCAGTGTTTACCCAATGAGGGAAATGTCCACCACTGTTAGCTTGGCACTAACTTAACCCTGCATATCAAATATTATACTGTTTAGAGCAGCTGAATATTCAGGACTGAAGCCCTGAAGATGCAGCCCTAACAGCACCAGCGCTGAGAAATAAAATTTCTCAGGGTGTAAATAAACTTTGTATTTGTCTTTACTTTACACTCTCCAAGCTGGGACTGACTTGTTTGGCATGACAGTATAACATCTTATTAACACTACTTATAATGTATTATATTAACAATTCATATTGCATAATAAACTTAGCTATAAAGTGTAATTCAGTGTATTCTTATATATATTTATAATCATGTTTATAATGTTGTGGTTGGGATAGTGTGTTGTGGTTGGATAGTGTAATGGGTAACACCTCTGCCTTCTAGTCTATAGGCTGGGGTTCAATCCCCTGCCTGGGTAAGCACCCTACACTATACCAATAAGAGTCCTTGGGCAAGATGCCTAACACTACCTTCGCCTACCTGTGTAAAAAAAAATGTGAAATTATAAATGGCTCTAGATAAGAGCATCTGCCAAATGCCTTAAATATAAATGTAAACAATGCCTTGTGAATGCATTATAACATGTTATAAATGTGTTTATAAATGTTTACAATCGTAACATTTATTTCTTGAATTTCACTCTTGTTCCTTCTTGAACACTTAATTGCCTGAAAGACTAAATATATTTGGCAACATTCATGCATGACACTCAAACATCTAAGCCACTGAACAGCAGAGTCAGAACTATAATTGTAAAAATCTGGATGCAGCACGGAAATCATTGGACAGAATTATCGTTTGAGGCAGCTACATTCCGTGAGTATTCCCAGCACAGCTTTGTAGGGGTGAGAGAGATAGAGAGGCATGGGAGACATCAACAAGGATGTCTCAGAGTAAGACGAGCTGAGGGTGAATGAAACTGAGAGTGGCGTGTGGCTCGCATTCTGCACATTTGAATACGTCATGCCCGCTAACATGCGGCCAGCGCTGGTATATCCCGTGACATGGCAGCGCATGATATTTCATCAAATTCTTTCACTATCACTACACAGTTAACTACAGCTGAAAGCTGAGGCTAACAGGCCCCTCTCTGGGTAATTAGAGATTACCCTAAAGCCCTCTCCCCATTTGGTTGGGGTGAGATTCAGGGCAGAGACATCAGGGCCCACTTCCCAGTCCAACAAATCAGTAGTGCTAGATGTACTCAAATCTAAGCCCAATTAGACACAGCACCACTTGTGTCACCAATACTGTTCAACACATTCCACATGCATCCTGATATGAGCAAACTACAACAGCAAGTTAACGCTGGGATTGAAGAGCCATGATGGTCAACTCAGAGTGCTGAACAAGGCAGTGAACCTAACCACAACCAAAGAGGATTAGTGCTACAGGCAGGCCTCACACACATCTTCTCTTAATGGCATTAACAGCTTATGGCCTTTGGGCATAGAGCCCACGTACACACAAGTACGTGTCCATGCGCATACACATATGCGCTCATAGGTACAACCACAAAGACATATCTCCAGTGTCATCAACACATCTGCCTTGTATGTTGTAACTTTACAGGAGAAGGGAAAAACAGTTTGCTGCTGTCGGAGGAAAACCATGTATCTCCAAAATGGTTACTTCACAGGAGAAGGAAAAAACCTACTTGACTTCACATGTAAGTCAAGGGAACCAGAATTTTTTCCAAGTCATTTTGGGTCATTTCTCTTAGTCCATTCATCATGAAAGTTACACACAATGTAAAGGGCAACAGGCATTTTCAAATTATGTCAAAAATGGAAAGTTTTTAGGGCTGACATGAGCAGCCATTTACATGCCTTGAATGCTCACTACCTCTAAACCTATGAAAAAGTAAACAAGATATTGGTCTATAGATATGTGCTATACATACATACAGGCTACATCCAAATTCATCTGAGCCAACAGTAAATAATATAAAGAATATAATAACGAAGACAACAAATGTAAATTGTTCAAATTTAATGCATAAAGAGTCCTTTTATAATCACACCTAAGTATCCTGAAGTAAACTGGAATGGAAAGGTCTACCTCAGTTTCTACCTCAGGATGGGATAATCCCACTGGTTTTACGGGCACGTGCCCCGGGGTCATGCCACTAGGGGACACCGGTAAGCAGTTATGAGAAAATCTAAACAGCTGTTTGAACTTGAAGCAGCACATATTAAAAAGATGTGCAGAGATCTGCAAAAGCGAGACCATTTCCAAAGCCAAACACGGCAGTACGCTTTAGCTTGCTTAGTTTCAGTTTTTGAGTTTGCTGGTTTTGTTTTTTTATCTTATGTACATCTAAACAGTTCGATTTAGTTGTTGCACTGGTTTCTGTGTCTATGCTAATCTGTGTTCCTCTTAATGTTTGCACAATCTGGCTATTTGTTTGTTTTGTAGCGTTATCGGGTATTGGATATAACTGCACTGCTGTCTTGTCAGCAATAGGCTACAAGCTTTCACTATGACATAGCGAGACACAGCACGTTTGGAAAATGTATTATTTGGCCACTTAATATTGTCTTTATGCAACGAGGGAAAGCCAATACAGTTCCCCCCAGATGTCATCATATTCACAAATTTATCATGTAGCACATTATAACAGAAATATTTAATTCAAGAGGTTTGTTCCTAGAACCACTTGATTATAGTTTTGCATACTGCAAGCGACAGACTATACAGCTGGGCAAGAACATTAAAAGGCATTCTTTCAAAAGACAAACTAAATAAAATAAAAATATATAAATATGCTTTTATATTTTTGGGTCGTGATGCTGCCAAGTCTTCAGGTAACCTGCTACGTTGTGATGAAAATTTCCATGACCACCAACAAAGGCAGCCGAAGTAGAGGCTGTTAACATAATGATCCAGGCCTGATACACAAACTGACAATGAATGGGTACACTGTTAGAAATAAAGGTATCAGGCAGGTACATGATTCATTCATGAAGGTACAAACAATGTAAGTGCACCCTCAAAGGTACAACAGTGGTTTTAAGGTCCAGTGGTGTACCTTACAGGAGTTCTTCATAGTGGAAAAGGAGATATTTGTACCTTTTCATAACCAAATGTTTTAAATCAGAGCACTGTAATAAAAAGCCTGGAGATGAGACGGGGTGTGTGGAGTCAATACAGCTTAGAAAATATCGTTTCAATGGATTCTGGTACAATGTTCCCTGACTAAAGGTACTGGGATGGACCCTTGAGGGTACCACCACAGCGACAAGAGGGGGACTGCCCCAGTGACAGTGTCGTACCTTTTTCCTGAGAGCGTACATATGCAGAAACATACAAAAGCGTATGCCTTCATATATACTCTCCTATGCATTAACACACACAAACACACACACACACACACTGGATGTGTCAGTGCGGCAGCACTTCCTGATGTGAAGGACACTCACTGCTGCTTGGACGAGAGCACCACAAGGCCTTTCATTAAGACATAGCAGTGCATTTAAACTGTACTGCCATAACTGTGTGTGTGTGTGTGTGTGTGTGTGTGTGTGTGTGTGTGTGTGTGTGTGTTGGAGGCTGGCTGAAGTGCAGTGCATTCATTGTATTGAACATGATTTCCGCCACATCAAGGTTTGCTGGAAAACTGTAAAGAGAGGAAGAGAGCTGGAAAAGCAAAAAGACGTTGATTGAATCACATTGCGATTTCTTTTTTTATGTTGCACTGACTTCATACATCCTATCTGGACTATAAGAGGTTTATGCTATGAACAGTTACAAATGCACGCTTTTCTCCTGGTGAAGTGAATGCAGTGCACCTTTAAAACTTAGGTCCACGTTGTAACTTTGAAGGGTGCATTCACATTGTTTGTAGCTTGGGGAAGAAAGTGATACAGGGGTGTCAGAGACCAATCTGACCAATTTACTTACTTGATTTCCACTCAAAATGGCATTTAAGTACAAGTGATTCATTTTCAGTACCAGTACCAAATGCTAAAAAGCACAAAAACAACTAACCACATTTTGCCAACATTATACAGTACTGTGCAAAAGTTTGAGGCATCTAAGCAAATTTTGAAACAATTTAGCTCAGCAGTGAGTTTATCATAATGAACATTAGAATAAAGTCATATTCATAATTCAAATAAACATAAAAACAATAAAAAGCAACAAGAATTTCTTGGGTCCATATTTTTCTTTGACACCTTCACAGCCGCCACAGAGACTTCAATCAATTACATAATGAGCTCAATTTACTGAAGCACTGATTGGTCAACGCAGGAGCTGCTTTTTAACTACACACATATATATATATATATATATATATATATATATATATATATATATATATATATATATATATATATAGAGAGAGAGAGAGAGAGAGAGAGAGAGAGAGAGATTATTAATTAATATTCTATAAATTTTGTTTATTCAAATATTAACACTTTTCTCAGCAAATAAACACAAACTACACAAATAAATAGATTTTGAAAATGTGTCTTGGGTGCCTAAGACTTTCACACAGTGCTGTAGCTTCCATTCTTTTTGGAAGACTTGCTTTCAGCTTTTCAAAGAAACCTGCAGGGATCTTTTTCCACACCTCCAAAGTTCAGTCTTAGAAGCTGGTTGCATTTTCTGCTTCTCACAATCCAAATGATCCCAAACACATTCAGTGATGTTGAGGTCGGCTCAGTCCATTGTTGAGAGCACCAGCAGCAATTTTCTTCTTTGCCTTTTCTCAGGGAGGTTCTTCTGGCTACACACTACACTTTCAGACCCATAGCACTGAGGTGTCTTCTCACAGTGGATGGATGGACACAAACACCTGTGGATGTGTTCAGATCTGGAGCAGATTGATTTTCTCCTCTTTCTCTCAAATATGGATGTTTAAGAGCTGTTCATCTGGAGACAGTTTAGGTGTCTATCAGCTCTTGTGCATTTGTTTGGAGCCCTTTACAATTTTCTCAAGTGCAGATTTTGAAAGATTTTTTCCCACTTTTATTCAATTTTTTACTTTTTGTTTCCTTATGTAAGGGAATTTTTATATTTCTCAGAATTAACTTGTATTTAAAACATGTTTTGCCTGGAAATTAAATGCATGAAGGGTAGTCTCTAACTTTTGCACAGTACTTTATATTCTTGTGACATTGTAAGGACTAATGACCGTTCACTTCAGCACCTTCCCAGTGAAGCACGTGTGAACGACAACAACCAAATTTACAGAATATCTGAATATCTGTTACATTTGCCCAAACTTTCACGTAAAGATCTGTCTGGGTTCACTATATGAACAAAAAACGTTAGTGAGATGAAAACACAGCATTTCTGCTTTTTAATATTTGGACCAATCTCTTTCAAGCCCCCCACAACCATCTGGGACTCACCAGAGTTTATAAATAATGCAAGAGTGCATTTGCAGTCAGCATTTTCTGCTCTCTGAGTGGTTCTAACAATCCTACGGTGCTGACAGAACAGGTTCTTTAAAAGCCAGAGTCCACAATTGCCTGTGTTTTCACACCTCATATACACCAAAATGATCCTATTTCACAGCTAGAGGATACTGCAGTAGCACACAAGTAGCACAGCTATGTTCATTTGTACTTGCACAGAAACCGATTTTCTTTATTTTTTTTTTTATTTGTCGAAATTATTGCATAATCACATCATTAGCATGTAAACAAAGTCATTCAGAGTGGTTTGGTGTAAAAATCTCCTTTCTAGAGAAACTCAGAAAGTTATATGAACTGGTTTCAAAAGCTGCGTGATGTCTGAGACATTGTTTCATGATAGTTTTCAGATTTGCTTCTGATCTAAAACATTTTTAAAGCCATTCATGACAGAGCGATACTCAGAGAGGTGGGTTAGAACCGCCAAATGTGGGTGATTTTGTGTAGTGGTGGGTGAATTTGCTCAACATGCCAGCTATAGTGGCAGGCAAACAAAAACAGCACATACAAACAAATAATACAAGTGTAACAGACCAATTTGTGACACTGAATCACAAGTTTGCTTGTTTCTCTCAGACATTTTAACGCGAGGGCACAAAGGGTTACCGAGGCAACTTGAGTATAGAACAACCAGCTACCATCCAACGGTTAAAAGGAATCACCTCAGGTCAAGTAGGCTAGTCTAAAACTGTAGAAAACAAACAAAAACAAAGTGCTGTTATATCACAGTGGTTAAGAGGTCAGCAGAAAAAAACTACCAGCAGTAGACACAAGCCACAGAAGTGAAGATCAAAAATGTGTTTTTTTTTGAGAACTGGAGGAAAAACGACAATGGAGAGTCCCATGATTAGTTAGTTTACAAGGAGACATATCTGTCTGGTAAGTCATCAACAAGCTTCTGATGCCAATAAAAGAACTAACAGCTTCCTTGTTGGACTTAAAACCCAAAATTAGAAGCCATAAAAGACCATGAATCATCCACATGCCACATTCAGATAAGAACGATATAAGGGAAAATCCACCCTGGATGATACGGCTGCCACGAAGGCACTTATCAGCCTGAAGATGGCCCAGTAGGATAAGATGAGCAGGCTGGTTAGGAATGCCCACGCATTTGCGAAAAAAGGAGGCCATTATGAATGGCAATATAAGTCCTCCTTTTTTTTTTTTTTTTAGACTTTTTACTTGTTGGCTGGTAAAACAAAAAATAAAAAGTTAAGTGGTTGCCAGATTTTAGGAATCCATCAGCCACGGTGGCAGATGGACAAAAAAGTTCATTCCCAACTCTGATGCTGGGATACGTGAGGCAAACGAATGAACTAGGTAACTTATTTTCGCATTTGACATTGCATATAAAAACTGAGCATTCTGGATAGCAAATAAAATGGCATATATTTGCATGTAGACATCATAACCTCTGGTTCCAATCGTCACTGTAAAGAAATCCGAGCCTGTAATTTTCTCTTCAATGAACCATTTCACATCACCACACCACTCCGAATGACTGTTTACATCTCAACCACCAAATTATACTGAAATTTTGAAAAATCTGTATTATTCCCCTTTTAAGGAATACTTAATAACACGCTAAAAAAGAAGACACTATACAGTACCAGACTTAGAATGAAGTCTCCATTAGTTTTCATTTACTGCACTAAATTTTGCATTTCTTTCGTCTAAAGGCCCCTTCAACAGTTTATAACACTCAGCCACAGCACATCATACTAGGTGCCATGTATGAACATCCTTAAATGACAACAGTTTCCAGAGACTTAGTTAAAGTATATAAAAGAGCCAACACATTTACCGCTACTATGTCTAGGCCTGTGTCACAGTAAGCTCTGAGGTGCATTCTGATGTATGAAAAGTCCTCCAAACTGTTTTCCAGTTCAACAAGGTGCTTTACTGGCTCTCTTGCTAGAGTGGATGGCAGTATGACAGTGGAGAGTGAAACAACATAATGGTTTCTTCAAAATAGTCATAAAATTAAGTCACAGATCATATGTTGAAACTGTGCAAGCAATCTCTCTGCAACATCATTACAGATGTGTAGTTGTAGCTGTAATTCATTACCTCCAATTCTGAATAAACTGTAAAGCATGCCTCTGGAATGGCAGACCCTGTAGACCCTTTGTAGATGCTCACTTTATCTTCACCTCACATTCAGCAAAATATTAATTCAGTTTATTAAATTCATCTAAATTTATCCCTAACCACGATCCAACACTCACTCTGACCCTAAATTCCCTAAACTCAGTCCTGCACCCATTCCTAACCCCAATGCTGGTACTCTAATGAGATTCACCAGACAGAATGATGAACAATTTAAGATTTGTAGATAAGCTAAAATCACGTGTAGTTAGCTGTTACATTTACTGATGCACTTGTGTAAAATTTTGCTGGATTTGTATTTTTCAATTATAATAATTTTACCTCTACTCAAGCATATTTGTGAAGAATGATCCAACTTATTTCCAAGTTAAATTTAAATAATTAGCAAGGACTTTTTGCTTTGAATTTTTATTGTGTTATGTTGGTGACAGCTGAACGTCTGAATTTGGAGCTTTCTCATATAAATTTAAACCGAAATGAAACTTCGGTCCTATGCTGATACATGATGGATATACTAAGACATAATGATATAATATATAATGGATATACTGCAGTTTTGTATGTTTGACCTGGTCCTATAGTGCTTAAACCAAAGCTGTTTTTGGAGAGGTACCTTTAGAGGACTGTCAAAATAAGGTGTTACCAAAATATTTGACTGGCTGCTCACCTTGACAAACCTCAAATCAACGTGAAAACTTGACTTGTTTTGATATTTTAGGAGTTAAATTCTTGATTTAGAACTCTGAAGATACACCAGAGATTGGTTTCATTCAGACAGCATGAAAGTAGCACATCCTTGTGCAAAAACCTTATATTATAAAAGTGTGCAGCTGAGCTACAGACAATACAAAAACAAAGAGATGCCCAGTTTTGACAAATTACACTTATTTTCATGAAAATTAGCAAACAACTGACGCTCAGGAGAGTCTGTGGAGCCATAACATTTTTCCATACCCTGTCAAATGTTTTATTCAAATTTTTTTGGTATCGTATTGAAATTGTGACACGTTTACAACGCACCATCAATGTCAATGTCAGATGCCCTACTCACAGAAGTATACACTAAATAGAAGAAAGGCTTGTGTAGCATCTATAAAAGTTATTCAGAGGTTTGTTAGAAGCATTTAGTTGCTAGTAAACTCTTCTTGCTAATGGGCTTTTGTTTTATGCTGGTCTATTTTTGTTGTAGCACTGTTTTGCCGCGGCCTTGCTTGGTACATTGCATAATAATAAAGTACTGTGGGTGGCCACTTTGCATGTCAGTCAGGCAATCCCTTTTCTGTCGGCACAGACACATTGAGTGAAAAAACCTACCCGATGCTGTGGTGACAGTGAGAAGTCCATCTTATTAGACCTATCTACCATCAACCAGCAAAATATGGCACAGCATATTGAAGTGGAGTCCCACTGAGCACAGCTCAGCAGCCGAGCAGCTGGAAGGGGTGAGTGCAGAGAGTTCCACGTAACTGACACCAGCTGACAGGTCATGAAAGGAAACCACGCTGGGCAAGAGTGAGGGGATGGGCTGGCAAGGGCTTGGCCTCCCGTGCCTTTTAACGCCGGATTGATTTGCTGCGGAGCAACAGGGCACATTCCTTCCACATGCAGGAGAAGCCTTGTACTGTCGGCTATCGGCTGCTTTTAGCACGCCATGCTTTCCAACCAGGGGAGCCAACTGACAGGTGCCCTCCCACCCTTCTCCAGCCCCTCTGTACAGTTTCCACATAAAACTGGGGTGAGAGATAAACAGCACCATCAGCAGGGGTGGGGGTGGGGGGTGAGGAATCACTGTACTGAAGAAAGAGGACAGTGAAAACACCGGCGCCTAAGCTGTAGTAATGCCAATTAAGGGAGTGCCTCTAATTGATTGCATTCACCCCGGGCTGAAAGCCATCTGTCAGGTTTAGCAATTACCTACAGAGAAGGCTTTGCCAAACATGCTGTTATGTGAGTGCAGTCACTAAGTGACAGTTTTTGCTGTTGACATTTGCACACAAGACTTTATACAAGACAATGATTAAATGGCACAAAGCAAAGTTTCAAGTTGTGTATTTATATATCCATATTGAAGGAACGGTATAGGAATTACAGCTCATTTTATACGTAGTGCCCTCTTCTTCAAGGACCATAGATCAGATTTACTAAAATATAGGTTCCAATTACAGACAGACAGTCTACCACACTTTGCACCTTTGAGTGTGGCCATAACTACTTATCTGGTGCACCAACACTAAAAGTGCATGAATAGTATGTGAAGTTTTTTTTTTTTTTAATCCTTCTTTGTTTCTGGTTCACACTGTAACTCACACACACACACACACACACACACACACACACACACACACACACACACACACACACACACACACCTAAGCCTCTTCTCCTTCTGGGTCGCAGGGGGTGCTTGAGCCTATCCCAGCTGTCATTGGACAAAAGGCAGGACACATCCTGGACAGGTCACCAGTCCATCACAGGGCAGACAGACAGACATAAACATTCACTCACACCTAGGGGTAATTTAGCATGTCCAAACGGCCTGTCTGCATGTCTTTGGACTGTGGGAGGAAACCAGAGAACCCGGAGGAAACCCACACAGACACGTGGAGAGCACGCAAACTCCACACAGAGAAGACCGCGGCCGACGGCCGGGGAACACTGTAACAAACAACTGTGTTCAAATAATTATTTTCCTCAAGATTTTCATTTAGTCATTCAAAATAATGGTTAATAACCAAAGAAACCGTTAGTACACTTTGAGAAAGTGTGTAATACGTCATTGTTTTAAAGAAACAAGACATTATTTACCCTTAATAAATACAAACCGAGACAGTAAGGAATACTTTTGACTTTGTGTGGTTTGAGCTGAACTTGTGAGTTTAGAATTTGCATAATTTTGTAAATACATCCTGTTTAATTTCACTGTGAGCTTCCTGCTCGATTGGGAACACTGGCCCTTATCATTAACGTTGGATAAAAAGGAGTGCAAATTTGCTCGCCTTCAATGACAGACGAACACGATATGAAAGGACGAACCAGCTGTGGTGTGTGAAATCAAGTGCCAGCCTATCAACATCTGTTTACATTTCATTTACATGAAGCACACCCCAATTCATGCAGATGTTTCAGAAGGGAGCCAATAAAATGAGAGTATTCAGCAGCTCATGAGCCAATGGCTGAGGTGGGCATCTGTTAGCTGACATAAGAGAATTAGCAGTTAGTGTTCTCCTCCAAGCATGTTGAGCTCTCAAATGCAGTTTGAAAAGATGCAAAAGCAAATCATAAGCCTTTGTGGCAAACCTTCCAAGGTCATGCTGGTGTGTTTATCATTATTAAAGAACAATATTCTCAGAAGTGAACATGCTTTATATCTGTGACCAGAAAGGCCATCCAACATACATGTGGAGACAAACACTGACCAGGTCATAAGGGACACGGTTACTTTATTTCTCTACCTTTAAATGAAAATAATGCTGTGATAACTCAAGGATGGTTTTCTGCTTTATTTCCGTCTTAACCCTGACGGTGCAGCACAACACTATTCTACAAAGGTGAAGCCTCAGTGTATTCACAATCCTGCCACCCACAGACATGCGTAGGCTGATGGTTCTTTAAAAGCCAGTGGAACTCCAAGATAAGCTGCACAGTTCAGCAGGAACAGAGGCAGCCGGGCACTGATGTCAACCCAAAACAATCCTGTTGTCTAAGGTTTCCAAAAACGGCCTCCGAACACAACAACGCAACACTGCTGCTCTGATTATCAGGACATGAACCTAGTCTCTGATCTGCTGCTTCTGATCTAAAACTAGATGCTGCTCAGCTGGGCTGTTATGGCTGGATGGGCTATGATATGTGGGTCCTGTCTGGTTGAATGCATTATTAATGAACTGGGGTCTCATAGGATAGACAGAAAATGCAGGCCACTGTGGCTCTCACCAATAGCCGTCTCCGGCATGGCGAACAGCGTCTTCTCGGTAGCCACACGGAACTGCCCATGGACTGAAAGGCCAAAACCCTGGGGAAAAAGAGAAACAAGGATGAAGAGGGAGGAAAGACAGAGAGACATAAAGAGAGAAAGCGATAAAGAAAAAGTGAGACAGAGGTACAGAGCAAGGGGGGGGGGCAAGAGAAGGAAAGAAGAAGAGGGAAAGAGAAAGAGATAGAAATAGACAAGAGAGGGAGAAGAGGAGAGAGAAGGGGAGAGAAACAGGAGAAACAGAAAAGGAAAAATTAGAGGAGAGTGAGGAAAGATAGAGGAACATACAGACCGCACTCAAGGGAGGAAGAGAGAAAGGTGGAGGGAGAGAGGGAGAAATAGAAACAAAACATGAGAAAGACAGGGAGAGAAAAACAGAAAGAGATGGAGATGGAAACAAAGAGAGAAAGCGAGAGTCAAAATGACAGAGATAGCATGAGAAAAGAAAGATGGAGAGAGCAAAACAAAAAAGAGAGAAGAGAGAAAAACAGACAGACAGACAGACAGACAGACAGACAGACAGACAGACAGACAGAGAGAGAGAGAGAGAGAGAGAGAGAGAGAGAGAGAGAGAGAGAGAGAGAGCGATAAAGAGCAAGAGATAAAAGGCAAGTTTATTTAGGAAGTGCATTTCATACACAGGTGTAATTCAAAGCCCTTTACATATCAAAGATAAATGCATAAAACCAAATATAAACAGCTCAAAAGACACAAGACAGAAAAACAAAATAGCTCAAATGGAGAGAGAATAAATCAGTGGCTCATGTCAACTCAGAGGCAGCATATGGAAACATGCAGAGAACAGCAGAACAGGCGCCAAGTCCTCTACACTATCCGCTGTTAGTGTGGTTAATTAAGAAGAATTAGACCGCATTGGAGGCGAGGGGTCGAGGATGCCCTCCCGAACAGATGCGCAGAGCTGGACTGACCGGCTCCGTCAAGAAAACACCGCCTCTCCCCCAGCGCTGTTACCATAGTAACGCAGGAGGGACACCGGATTTGATGAACTGGTTGTGAGCTGTGTCTGAGACCCAATGTCAGGACAGTACTGCCTCAGCAGCAGAGACAGAACGTGATATCGCCAGAGGAGTCAGATTCGGTTTGACTGACAGACTGTGTGTCTGGCGGCACTTGGTGCACGATCGCACCATCCGTTCTGAGTAGTGAGGCATCAAGATAGAATGAGAGGAGTGAAAATGATGAGACCAGTAAGACAGACAGACTTCACTCTTCGGCATTTAAACTCAAACCGACACTTTCAGTGAGCAGACGCTGAGTTAAAACTCTAAAGACACTAGCTGCCTCAGGTTCTTCAGAATTCATAAATCACTACAATGCTTAGGTTTCAACTGACTCACGTGACCAAGGACTATTTACTTCCCCGTCCATACAGTCCATTTATGGTAATTAGGTTTCAAAAACAGCACATTTTGAACTTGTTGTTTCTGTGATGTCAGGAGAACCACCTTCTTTACATAGCTCCGCCTATTCGGCCTTTAGCAGTCTAGCCCCGCCCAATCACATTGAAAAGGAGTGTTTCAGCTCTGAAAGCTTTTTGAATGCAGAGCAGCCAATAAGAACAGTGCTCATTTATCTTGTATAGGTCTTAAAGGCACAGCAACAAAAACAGCCTATTTAATTCTAAAGGATAAGAGAGGTTGGAAAACTGCTGCAAAAAAAATACGGTAAAAAGAAAAAAAAAAAATGATATGGGCCTTTTAAACTTGATACTGAACAATACAAAATTTGGAAATACTCAGTATTGAAGTAATTCAATGAGTACCACAAAAAATATGAGATTTTGATTAAAAAAAAGTGCAAAAATCAGAAAAAATGTGGTCAATTTTTCAGTTGTAAGTCCAGCATCTATCTGATTATAACAATGACATTTTCTCATTTACGTACAAATAAATTGGCCACCTTAGCTCTTCCTTAGCTCTCACCCACAGATGGTGTTTTGGCCGTTTGTGTAGGGTTACACACAAAGTGCTGCTTCGACCGGCGCAGCAGGCAACGAACAACACCCTGCTTTACGTGCGCCGCGGAAAGGTCAGGGCGTCTTGTTAGCAGCCTCCCAGCTACATCTCCCTGACAGTAATAAATAAACTTGACCAAAATAGGAACGACACACAGCAGAGACACACCAGGGACATCAGTGGCAAACTACAGGCCAAGGTCACAATTTACGAGCATTTTTCACTGTATGAAGTCATCTGTGGTGTTTGGAAAATGTCAGGCTACTGATAAGACCCACAGATCTTCTCTTACTAACAAACTGTCATTGCCGTGCGACACCAGGTTTACACAAACCTTAACTCGCCTCTGGCTGACAAAGCTGTGTGCAACTGCAGCACTAAGCTTGCCACTGTCATCCCTAAAGGGACCAACTGAGTTATCCTTCCTTTTGGCAATAAAAGAGTCAGATGCATCATGTCAACACCACCAAGTTTCAAAGCCCAGTTCATACCTGGAAACTAAGCTGAAAAACAGACTGTTTCTAAGGCAACGCGGTTGTGATTTCACAATACACGTTTACATGTGACTGATTATTAGGCCTGGATGTTATCTAAAATGATTAGATAATTAACATGATCTCCTTCTTGTATTCTTAGTTGATTTGCTTTTCTACATGAATGGTTTCAATGAAATTGTTTAATGAAAGTCTCATTTTAAATACCATAATACGGTGTAAGTCAACAACTTTCAAAAATGTTCACCTGTTATGTTAATAGATGTTACGGCAAACATGCATTAATGAACACCTTCTGGTGCAGATGCATGCCGCCTTGCGTGCTAATTGCGCTCCCTGCTGGAGAAACGTCAGACTGCAAGTGATTTCCAAAGCCAAGTGGTGCTAAATCACCAAGCTACAACAGTAGTTCCTCGTTCAAATCACGAAGGGCCTGATAATTAGACAGTGAGTCAGTTGTTTTGGAATGGGTAAAACAATTTGTGGGCAGAGAGAATTCAGGACTGAGAATTACTGATCTAATAATAAAACAAATCCACTTTCTGGACCAGCCTCTAATCTTAAAGCACCACAATAAATCTAATATTTAATATATATTATCATAACAGTAATACTTTTATGATAAATGTGTTAACCAAATTCTCAAATAACGGTGAAAACAACTAAGGAAAAAGTGTTAAGTGAATAAGTAAATAAGGATTCCAGTTGCACAGTGGGGAATCCTCAGCGTCTCGCAGGCCTTCAGAAAAGGCCTAATGATTACTGGGGGGAGGGGGGGGGGGTGTATTTTTAGCTCAGTAGTTCACTCTAAACATGTACATTAATGAACTCCTTCTGGTGTAGATTCATGCCAAATTGCTAATAGTGCTCCCTGCTGCAGCGAGTCATACTGGACCATGCTGGGCACTTGAGCTACACCTAATGTAAAGTAAAATAAGGGAACGGGAAGAGCCTCGGTGTACGTAAAGCTAGCATTACAGCGCGTAGCAACTACAGGTGGTGCACCTGCACACTTCTTAGAAGAAAATGAACCCCAACTTCCCAACATATTCAGCAAGCTTATATATAGGACACATATTTAGGAACAGTTTGACAGTAAATCAGTTCTCTGTAGTTCTCAGTCAGTTTCCCAACATGCCGATTATCACATTTTAAGTATTTTTGTGGGGTATCAGATGATACCTGATTGCACTGCCTTATTGCCTGTGCCTACTGTTCATTCAACCTACATCAGTTCAGCTCCCCTAACTCATGTTGAAGTGACGTGGAGTAGCGTTCCTGCTGGCAGTCTGTAACAAAGTTTCATGAGTGGAGGGTAACGATTAAATGTTGTGCTTTTCCTGGCTGACAGGCCACATATTTGAAGAAAAAAAAAAAAAACAGCTAAACTTGATGTTTTCTAACATCTCTGAGGATTTCAGACCAATCCTAACAGTATATTTCATATATTTGGATACTGGAGCTTTTTAAAAAAGACTCAAAACCAGTCAGCCAATCAAAAGAGAGATCATGTAAATATCACAGTAACAAAAAGATCCTGTTTAATAATAAAGGATTAAGAGAGGTCGGAGAAAAGCAATGTAAATGTTATTACTGTTTTTGGGCACATAAAACCACTCGCCCATTTTATGCGTAAGGAAAATGCAGAATATCGGCTCTTGAACTCAACTCTGGCTGGCAAAGCTGTGTGCAGCTATGAGCAAATCACCATCATCTTTTAGCTTCATTAAATAACTAAAAAATGACTCCCTCGTGAACATTCAGCTTTCATAAAGTAAACTTCATTAAAAAAGTCGTTAGAAAACCTCCTCCAGACAGCCGGTCCCAGCAGCACACCTCATTAAATCAGTGGGCTCATCAGCTCCTCCTGCAGTGTAGGAGCGGGTGAGGACACGAGTCCTCGCTCCTGCTCCTCACCCCCAACCCTCACCCTACCCTCAAACTGGACCAGAGAAATGGCTTAATGATGCTGCTGCTGCTGCCTCAGCGGCGATAAACACACTGCCTCCTCAAAACACCTGCATGGTTATGACCAACAGAGTTAAACCCTGTTATAAGCACTGCTAAATTATCAATGTAGAACAGTAGTTTCTCATTCTACTTACAAAAGGCTTGATAATTTGCCGGTGCGTCAAGTGTTTCAGAACAGGTAAAACTATATGAGGGCAGAGAGACTTCAGCACTGAGAACTACTGGTCTAATACCAGTAGTATCAGTCCTTCTTCTGGAGATATTTACAGGACTGTAATTAAAATTGCCTTACAGGTTATATTAACTACTAACATAACTAAGAACTGATGATGGAATCAACCTGGAATCTGGTGAGTAAAAAAAATGTCACTCTAGACCTTCTGGAAGTCCTCGATATGTCACTATCTGTGAATACATGCCATAGTCTAAGTTACAGTCACAAACGGGAAGCAGTAGCAGCAGCTCAAATAGTCACTGTAAAACTATTACTTATAAGGTAAAATATATGTCTGTTAATAGCTTCAAGAACAACAGAGAAGCTCCAGGCTTCAAGTGCTCTTTTTCATTCTTGACTGGCCAAAAAAATGTTCATGCGCAATCTTGGTACTAACATATTAATAAAAACCCCATGTGGGTGCTAACCTAAATCATTATGCCATTCTTTACTGACTTTGGGCATGTGCGTCTGAACTGAAAGCCTAACTCTAATGGTTATGGGTCACCACTGGAACAGGGTAGATAAGATGTTATATTTGCACGTCTATGTATAAAAACCGCCTTGACATTAACGCTCAGCACGAATGTGTTTGCTAGTTTCTAGTCTTTTGCATCGACTACATAAGTGAAATTACTGTAGCTTACTACAGCACGCTCAGAAAAAAAGGTACGAAACTGTCTCTGGGGTAGTGCCCCTCTTGTCACTGGGGTGGTACATTTCTTGTACCTTAATCCACTGAAATAATATAAGTCGTACTGACTCCACATACCCCGCCACGTCTCCAGGCTTTTTTAAGTTACTGTTCCATTTTAAAACATTAATGAAAGGCACAAATACGTACTTTTCCCCTGGGGAAAAAACATTTAAGCTTCACAACTGGACCTTAAATCCACTGTTGTACATTTAGGGGTACATTCACGCTGTTCGTACCTTGATGAATGAAAAATGTACCTGCACAGTAGCTAAAAAACAAACAAACAAACAAACCAAAACAGTAACACTGTACAGCAAGGTCTCAAAGAAAAGACAGAAATGACACAAACATTTTTTTGTGGCAAAACCGCATCCCCATTAAGGAGCAGTCGGCTTAATTCAATTGTTGTGTCTGCACATGGCAGAGATAATAACACAGCCAGCACAGGGTAATGATAGCGCAGAACCTGATAAATAAAGGCACGGCTAACAGCACCCAGCGCTGCTTCAGACAGCATAATGAGCAGACAGTCAACAGAGCACAAGTTAGTGCCACAGTGACCCTTCAACATGCCCTGCCTGGTCCATATAATTCAGCCATTAACCTTTATTAGATCAGGGGCAAAGCTATCCAAGGAGTTCAGAACAGACAATTCTACATTTACACCCATCCTCTGTGGAACGGCATTTCTCCGTAAGGATCAAATCAAACACTGAATTTGGTTTAACTGTAGGAACATAGTGAATGGTTCCTACTACAGATTCTATCAACAGGATGCACAGTCTGAAAAATACAGACACCCACAGATTTAGATTTGACCAATATTTCAAACCAATATCTGAGGATGCACTTATTGTATTCCATAATTGCAGAATGTTTAGTTGAAGATATTTTCCTCTGTGATATAAATCCAGGTAGATGTCGTCCAATTTCTACAAATGTTTATATATCAGCATCAGCGGACATGCATATGAAAAACATCCGATAACAGCATCAGCTCACAATATCCATCTATATCAGATATTGGCATCAGTCCAAAATCCCATCAATATAAAGACAATTTGTAGGTGTGAAGAACCGTTTATAAAAAAAACAAAAAAAAAAAACAACAAAGTGTAAATATTCTTTATCAACTGATGTTTTTCCTAGGACTAGGACCTGTATATCACAAGTTAACAAGTGTGGGTAAAAAAAATGACAGCCAGAACTCCTCATACCAGCGAGAAATCATGAGTGACCAGTCACTGAAGAGGCTGCTGCCTACGGCTATGACAACCAACGTTTACATCTTTGGCGGCGTAAGAAGTTCAGTGGGACAACCGATTTTAAGAGTAGGGTGGCGACAGGTTCCTCTAATATGCTACAAAGCCCCAGCAAACACAGAGTAAATTAATACTAAAAACAGTTTGTTTGATACACCAGCTGAGTGTTACATTAAACACCCAGGAGTTTGCCAGAAAATAACAACTGAAATAGCCACTGATCTGACCTATCTGCCTATGTTCCTTATACCCTTGATTGACCTCCCTCTGCCTAACACTCTCTGCCTTCTGCTCCATTAAAGCAAATTGAAAAACAACAGCGTGAATCTGGAGAAATGAATGAAACAGGCTTTACGTATCGTTGCGGTCCAAAGAAAAACGGACCTCCTTTTTTGATGACTTTTATTTTTCTTCATCATTTTAACCTGGCAGCTGCCATTTATGTCAAGTGAAAACTTCATGAAGATTGGACAAACAGAAATGCCCCCAAAATCATTTCAAATAAAACCTTTTTTACATTAAATTACACTAAAGTTCTTCTCCTATAAAGTTACTAGTTTGGAGATACTGGTTTCCCTTTGGACAGCAATGATATACAGGTGGTTCTGTCGACGCCACTGTTTACAGCTTACTAAAATGATCCCGTTTTTATGTAGCAACATCTTAAAGAAGGTGAGTTTCTTCCTTACTTCACTGCTGGATGTGCATCCAGGAAACGTACACACACAGAATGCTGGCTCGGCCAGTTGGACAGAGGGACGAACCACTAACCGGATGCTGGCATGACTAGTTAGCTGGACAAATGAATGCTAGATGTGTTATGTTTACTAGGTTAGCTTTTGCTTGGTGGTTTGCCTTCGAATCTAACAGAGAGAGACTGTGGGAAATGCATAGTGAGGGCAGGGCAGGGCAGGCCGTATCAACTTTGTGGCAGGTAGTTCACATGAAAAAAAGGAGACATTTGGCAAAGTACATGGCGATTTATTGGGCACAGGAATGCTATACACAGGGCTTAATTTGTACATGTATATTGTGTGCCCATAAGTGCAAGATTATTCTACTTAGAGAGAAAATATGGTTTTAATTTCCCTGGGGCTTTAAATATACTGGAAAAGATACCTGTAAGGCCATTGTACTGCAAGTTTAATGCTTCTCCAACTGAACTGCCCTGATTCAACTCAGTAGCTAATTATAAAGTCCCTTTTGAGTTGAATTAGATATCCTGGAGCAAGAAAGGTACTAAACGTTATAACACTACATCACAGCAGGACCAGGACTGGAAGGGATCAGACTAACAGGGCTGTAATCTTGAATATAAAAGTAGTAAGTTTATACTGTTGAGCTTTTAAGACTATAAAACCGCAGAGTGATATTATAAACAGTCTAAACTTGGAGACATCCTTCTTCATTTATCTTCACGTAGGCCTCTTTTGGTAAAAGAAAGGATCACATGCCCTGCCCACGCATTTGTCTTGGACCGTCGGAAACTCTTACTAATTCTCTGAGATATTTGGCGGCGGTTCTTCAGAAAACTCTGTGTCCACAGGGCCAGACAATCTCTGCATGATGGAAAATACCACCCAGCAAGCAGCGGATTCTTATCAGGAAGACTGATGTGGAAAATAAGATCTCTTAAAAAATATTTTGCGAGTCATCTCATCTGATAGCTATCTCCCAGCTGCACACTCGGAAAGACTTTATCATGAAGATGAGATTTCTTCAAAATAAGACTGCATTAAAGTCCAAGTGAAGTCGACAAGTGGGCCCATTAAGTGTGAATGAGAGCCCCACAGCTACAGCGATAACAAATATATAGGTTTGTTTACAAATGAGACGACATTTTCAATTTCCAAACCAGTTTCTACAGTGGAAAGAATCATCTAGGTAAATGGCATTTGGTGTTTTCCAGAGTTTATCACAGCTAGGCATCCACCTCCTTAAACAAACCCAGGAGTGATGCTTCGGAGCAGCTCAGCATTAGGCCTTTAAACAAACCACCACTTTACTCCTCGGTGCAACCAGCCAGCGTTCATATTTTAAAGCTGAAGCTGCTGCTCCCTGACTCGCCTTGAGATTTTAAATAGAAGGGCAGTTAACCAGCCACAGCGCAACAGTCCTAAGCAGCTGTTCATTGCAGGTAACAGTAACGTTTGCCATTTCACACTCCTGATCATTATAGCATCTGTCCTGTGGTTTCACTTGCTAATTATGATTCACCATGTGGGCATCATCATGCTGCATTTATACCAAGCCAGCAAACATGAGCCTAAAGTAATCTGTGCTAAATGAACTCATTCCCACTCAGTTCAAAGAGATAAACAATGAATAATCAAATGAATAAACACATAAGTGTACATCCATGGTAATTCATATGTGAAACCGCAGTGCGATTTTCCCTGAAAGAACAAAGAGTCATCTACACCAATAAGGCATAACATTACGTCCTTGTTTCTAAGCTCATTGCCCATTTTATCAGCTCCACTTACTCTATAGCTGCTCTTTGTAGTTCTACAGTTACAGACTGTAGTCCATCTGTTTCTCCGATGCTTTGTTACCAACTTTTACCCTGTTCTTCAGTGGTTAGGACCTCCACAGACCCTCACAGAGCAGGTACTATTTGGGTGGTCCACTCACTGTCCACTCTACTAGACACTCCTACCTTGTCGGTCCACCTTGTAGATGTAAAGTCAGAGACGACAGCTCATCTGCTGCTGCACAGTTTGTGTTGGTCATCCTCCAGTCCTTCATCAGCGGTCACAGGATGCTGCCAACAGGATGCTGTCGGCTGCATGTTTTTGGTTGGTAGACCATTCTCAGTCCAGCAATGATACTGAGGTGATTAGCAGCACTGCTGTGTCTGATCCACTCAGACCAGCACAACACACACTAACACACCACCACTACCACATCAGTGTTACTGCAGTGCTGAGGATGATCAACCAACCAAACAGTACCTGCTCTGTGAGGGGCCATGAGGGTCCTGACCACTGAAGAACAGGGTAACAGAGTATCAGAGAAACAGATGGACTACAGTCTGTAACTGTAGAACTACAAAGTGCAGCTATACAGTAAGTGGAGCTGATAAAATGGACAATGAGCGTAGAAACAAGGATCTGGTCATAATGTTATGCCTGATCGATGTACAGTACCCATCCAAAGTTTGCACACATCAATTCATGGAAGGTTCTTTATCTTTTCTATTTTCCACATGCATTGTAATAACAGCATAAAAGTCATTACACTGTTGTCGGAAGAAAACCTTGTATCTCCAAATTAGTAACTTTACAGGGGAAGAAAAACCCTACGCTCCTTTCAATCCAAGTCAATGGAACCAGAGTTCTTTTCGGAGTCATTTTGGCCATCTCATTTAGTCCATTCTTTATTAAATTTACAAACAATGTAAAGGAGAACACGCATTTCCAAATGCTGTCAAAATCTGAAAAATGAACAAGGTTTTCTTCCAACAGCAGCAATTTGGATTCTTCAAAGTAGCCTCCTTTGTCTTGATGCAGCTTTGGAATTCTCTCATGCTGCTTCATGACACGACACCTGAGGAGCTTTTTTCCACATTTATCCAGGCTTGAAGGAGATCCAAACATGCCCACGCCTTGCAGGTTGCAGAATACTATTTGTTTTGGAAATGAATTGACTTTGTTATTTATATCTACCGCAAAAACACATTTCAAGCATTTAAGCATAAATTACTGATCCAAATGTCTAAGAATTCCATCAGTGTCCAAACATTTGACAGGTACTGTAAATTGCCTGTTCAGTCAATGAGCCAACTAGGGAAGAGTTCTAGTATTTTGCTGTAAACTTGAGCCCACTGCAACCCATTAAAGCGACATTCCCCCAATTTTTCAAAATATTTCATTCTGTTCACAGCAGTGGTGATAGGAACCAGATGTCTGAAGCATGCCTCTAAAATCTCCTTCTCAGAATGCGATAACATGAAATGGAAATGAATATGCTGCCTGAAACAATGATTTAAGATAGATATTTTGAGAATGTTTAGACTTTTTTTAAACACATTCACGGTAGAAAGTGTATGTAGATCATTGTCCTAAACACATGTAAAACGTGCGGGATCATTTTGTATAGCATGTAAATGGCTATATGTTGTAGATATCATGACCCCTGGTTCCAATCACCACCACTATAAAAAAATATTCTTTGCTTACATCTGAACCATTGAATTATACAAAATTTCAAAACACTGGTGGAATTCCCCTTTAAGTCAGCACAATAAACACATACCGATACAAACACCAACAAAACAGACAAACTTACACAAAGAGACAGTCGACAAAAACCGTTAGCGTATAAGAATTCCACTAACTGCACCAGTAACTGCATTATTAAAAGCATAGATCCTAAAGGGAGAAGAGCTCCACACCTGTTCCTGCATTTCAGAGATTACTGTGATCATCAAAGCACCCTGTTGGTCTGATGGATGCGGTGAAAGCTCCAGGTCATCCTCTGGAAGTAAACCCAGAAAACACAATCCATCTCTAACAAAACAGACGCTACGTAAACGCTCATTCCAATGTGGAACGTTTCTGGCTGAAAGCTGGTTCAGATCTTAAATCACAGCTTCTAGTGCCAATCAAGCGCCCACATGCTGCAGTCTCCTCACTTTTCCATCCAGAACATCATCTGACCAAGGCTGTAAATATGCAGAGGCGATCAGGCCCAGGAGGAACCCTTGAGGAGTGATGGGAGGGAGGTGTCTGAGAAGCATTTGTGGCCTCCTTTCACTCACAAGAGACAAGGATCAAAGGCATGCCCCTCTGCTGGTGCTCCAATAGCCTGCTGTCTGATCCAACACCCTGCTCACGAGATTTATCACTTCTTTCATTCCTGATGTTCATATGTGAGTGGAAGTTAGAATAAACCATGCCATCCTGATGATTCAGTGCATGTTACAAAATGACATTTATCACTGTAATTTATGATGCTTCTGTGTTTTAACGCAACATGTTTGCCAAAATTGACACAATTTTCTCCATCACCCCAAATGTACACTCTTAAAAATGATGGCTCTTCAAGGGTTCTTTGGTATAGACTGTTCTACATAGAACCATGAACACTCAAAAGAACCCTTTGTATAATTAATGCATTCTCTGCATCATTAAACAGTTCTTCAGATCGGTAAAGAAAGTGCTGTAGATGGTTCTATACAAATCCTTTCTGAAAAGGGTTCTAGCGGGTGCTAACGACAGAGGACCCCTTTTTGGTGCTATATAGAACCCCTGTCAAAAAGGTTCTATATAGAATCATATACAACACTCTCTCCATCAATCTGAAGAACCATTTCTCAATGCAAAGAACCCTTTAACCCCTGAAACGGCCAGGCCCAAAGTTTTACTACACACTTGTTTTTTTGTGTGTTGGGGGGGCGTTTCCCCAATTTCCTCCCCAATTTATTCGTCTCCTATTCCACCCGCTAGTTAGGACTCCCCAATCACATGGCACCACCAGCGCTAGCTGGGTGAAGGCTAACACAGGCTTCCTCCGAGATTTGTGAAACCAGCAACCGCATCTTTTTGAACTGCTGCTCACGCAACGTCACTGGACAGACGCGCTCGGAGGAAAGCGCCAACCGCCAGATCTGTTACATCAGCTAACAGACGCCTGCACTGACTACCATCGCCATCCTACCCACCCAGAGAGAGCGAGGCCAATTGCGCTCACTAGGACTCCTGGCCACAGACGGCTTTCGCATCACCAGGGATCGAGCTTGTGATCTCCTGATGATAGGGCCAACGCTTAGATGGTTGTGCCACTCGGGAGCCCCCGACCCTCGAATCGTGACACTACTTTGCTCAAATTGAAATGAGATTACTTAACTGGTTACTCCTTGGAAAACTTCTAACGTCACTCTCTTACTCTGCAAACTTACCTGCACCAATTAGATTGTACAATGAATGACAACTAAAAGTTAGAAATGAACAGTAAATCACCATAAAACAGAATCCCACTCATTTTTCAAAACACGTAATTAAAACGTTAGGATGCACAGAAAGTAATTCCGAGTGGTTTGATGTGAAATGCTCTTTTAGAGAAACCAGCCGAGTCAGAATTGTTCACAGTGGTAGTGACAGGAAGCAGACGTCTGAAGCACTGCATACCTCTAAAGGCTCCCTCACAGAAAGGTATTATATGAAGTTGTTATGAATACCCTGCCTGTGCTACACTGCATTAGAATAGCTCTGAGAGAAGCTTGTGGCTGGAAAACAAATATTTTAAAAAGAGAAGTACATGCAGGGTGTTGCAATGCCAAACAGTCCCCAAGGAAAACTTTTTTTTTTTAATTTACCACAAAGTTAGTATTATTAACATTACGTATAAAAACTCAAGACAGGTGTAGGTTCACTGGTGGTTTTGGATAGTAATATCCAGTATAATGGCTGCATTTGTGTTGTAGACACTGTGATCCCTGGTTTCTATCACCCCCACTAAAGCAATCTGAGTCTGTAAGTTTCTCTACAATTAAGGATTTCAGAACCACTCTGAGTGACTATGTTTACATCTTAATTATGAATTATGTAGAGATGGATGGATGGATGGATGGATGGATGGCAGCCAGTAGCAGACACACAACACTGTACAGTAACCATAAACGGGTGTAGACATATAACAACAATAAATGAACCAGATCCTATCTACAGGCATATATACAAACAGAAAAAGAAAATATATATACACACAACAGTCTGTGATGATATCTATAACCTGAGATGAGAAATACAGTGCAATAATGACTGTATAACAATTTACAGGTGATGGCATATAATGACCACAGATATATATGTGCATATATTGTACCAAATAAAGTGTCCAGATGTGCAAGATGTGCAAAATGTTGAAAAACTCCTCTTTAAAGGTCATATCACCACCCATGGGGAACAAATCAGCCAGTTGTGCCAGTAATTAAAATGAGTCGTGCTAGTTAAACCTGCCTAAACTACATTTAAAAAAGCACCCAAGTAATGGCAAATACACATGCTTTTATGGCTTTTGGCAGCTTGTCACTTTTAAAAAAGACACAAAAGCACAAAGTTGTTCTTGGAGGATCTATTACAGCTGAGCTAAGGGCTCAAACGAATATATTTGATTTTTCAATAAACACTCTCCTTAATGCCTGTGTGTCCTGCAGCATATAGAAACACACAAAGGTTATCTGGACTGGAAGCCTGCTGAAGGTCACCTGAAAACTTCGGCTCCTGTAGAGATGTGCGTATATGGGGCTATATAAACTTTAGGGCATACTCACTCACCTGAGATCAGCTTGAACCCCAGGCTAAAGACACTAACGAACCACCGTCTGCAGCCCCTGACCCAGACTCAGCTCACTCTCTTTCATGCCTTTTCAGTAAACAACAAAAGCCTGTTTTAGATCGCAAAGACTTTTCTGCTCACATTGGCCTCGATGACCCCAACAGTGTGTTCACGTCATGTGCGCTCGCTCATATGTTACCTGACAGTTAGAGGCCACCGTTATAAGGGCTTCTGTTCTGCATCATTGGCTAGTGCGTCTGGTCAGTTGAGCCTCTTTTTTGATGTTCTTGGCAAAACTATGCCCTATTTACTATGTGGTGCATTATTTTGGGATTTGCAGTGATGCCTTAGCAGAGAACATCCAGCACATTCTTACATTCCCACCACATACGGCAACAGGTAGGGCAGATGTGTAAACAGCTGCAGTACTGTGCAAAAATCAGAGACCAAGTTATCAAGTTATCCATTTTTAGGAAAAAAGCACACACATATTGCACAGTTGTACACAGAAGCCTCAATAACCAAATATAATATCAAACTGTTTAGTATTTAGTGTGTCCACTCTTTGCATCTATTACAGCTTTCATCTTTTGGGGAGAATTGCTTTTAGTTTTTTAAAGAAATCTGCAGAGATATTTTTTCCACACCTCCAAAGTTCTCCAAGTCTTAGAAGTTGGTTGCAATTTCTACTTCTCACAATTTGTCAGCAATGTCAACCTTGTACATAATTTGGACAACAAACAGTACAATTTGGACACTAAACATGTTTTGGCTGATTGACTGTATCGGGGAAAACGGTGTAGATTAGATTTTTCACCAAAAACCACTTCTTTAAAAATTCGCTACTTTTAATTGAAGTGCATCACCTAAGCTTATCATCTAAAAGTAGGCTTTCATGCTCAAACTTACTCAAACACTACCACACCACATGAAAAACTATGCACCTAAAACATTACACAGCATGAGCGAGTGCTATTTCAGGACAGATTTGTTACAGAATAGGACGAAAGTCATTCTGCTATCCCTCCATTACCAGATCCACCAGTTTCTGCAGATATTGGCCTGATTCTGATACCTGGTATCTGATTTGTGCCACCTCAAGTAATTAGTCTCAGCACAGTGTTTGAATCATGCAGCGATTTGTACAGCAAGAGCTTTTGGAAACGATCACTAACGTGGAGTTCCACATCCTCATCCTCATCTGCCCTGAGCTCCTGGGCAGGCGAGCAAAGCCTAGTCCACCCAGCCTAGCGCTCCTTGACCTTGAGAAGCATCACTCAACCAAGAAGAAACACGGGAGCAATGACGAATCTGAGCAGCAGCATGTCTGAAGTTGAGCATGTGTTGGACTAGGGTAGCCTCCTCACAGCTAAGATGAGGCTACAACAGCATGGATTGCTTTGCCTGAGACGTGGCTGAGGCCCCCATCGCACTGCTTGGATTAGAATTTATTGTGTTAAAAACATGACACAAAAAAAGCAAAACTGACCCAAAGTGCACGCACAGTGTGTATAGTGGGCGAGCTAAAGACAAATCATGTTTCAGTTCAAATTTCACACAAATCTCACAGAGGTCTGAGGGGAAAAGGGAAAAAAAAAAGAAAAATAGGCAGCAACATGTTCTGCTGACGTCGTATGGCCTTCTGACCAATCCGAGGCCACAGAGCGTCTAATTCATAACAAACCAAGGTGTTTTTGCTGAAAGTAGCTCACTGCTTCCACCTACTGGATCATCTACACAGTGCAGATCGCAGATCTGAGGGATTAGTGAGGGTTTATGAGTCATGGCACATCATGGACGTCACAATATAGTGCAATCTAAACAACAAAGAAGATTTTATATTACATAAAGACTACAACGCAGATGTCAGAGAACTACATCTATAGGCCAATTGAATATGTAGTTTGCACTGCATATTACTTCCCAAGTTAAAAGTGTTAACTAGCACGAAGACTTGGTACAAGAGGAGAAAAGACAACAGGGAAAATACTTACACTCACACTGACAGGACAGGATGCTAAGTGCCTTTCAGATAAGAAGACGGACTGTAGATATTTACAGCAACAATATCACATCAGTATGAATAAAAACGACCTAAGGCTCTAACTGGACCCGTATCTCTGTTCAAGTGAGAACATTATAAAGCAAGCCATTAAGATAAGCTGGCCGAGCACTTTAGTTTCCATGAGATTTGTTCTAAAGGGATTAGAAGAGACAAACTGCAGGAAAAAACATGAGAATCCAGCCTAAAATCCCTCAGGATGCTTGACTGCAGACTCCAATATTGTACTCTGACAGCCACCTGGTGGCAGTAAAGTGGTACAACATGAAAATATGTTATTTTCAGAAATACACTGTATTGCCAGAGGTATGTGGACACCTCTCCTATTTATTGACTTCAGGTATTTTAGCCACACTGATTACTAACAGGTGAAATCAAGCACAAGGCTGTGCAAACACTGGCAGTAAAATGGGTCGTACTGAAGAGCTCAGTGGCTTGAAACCTGGAACTGTGATAGGATGCCACAAGTCAGTTTGTGACATTTCTGCCCTGCTAGATCTGCCCCATCAACTGTAAGTGCTATTATTGTGAAAGGGAAACATCTAGGAATTGCTCATCTACAAATTAGGAGACTACACAAACTCACAGAGCGAGACTGCCGAATGCTGGAGAGCATAGTGCATAGTCCCAGACTGCCTCTGGAAGCAACATCAGCACAAGAACTGAGCTTCATGAATTGGGTTTATATGGTCGAGCAATTGCACACAAACATAAGAGCACCATGTGCAATGTCAAACGGCAGCACGACTGGCGCAAAGCAACATTGGGACAGTGGAAATGCTCTCTGCAGTGCTGATTCTCGTGGTCTGATGGATGAATCTGGTTTTTAGTGGATGCCAAAAGAATGCTACCTACCGTAATGCATAGTGCCAACAGTAAAGTTTGGTGGAAGAGTAATAATGGTTTTGGCTGGAGCCTATCCCAGCGGTCATTGGGCAGAAGGCAGGATACACCCTGGACAGGTCGCCAGTCCATCACAGGGCAGACAGACAGACAGACACACACAATTACTCACACACTCACACCCAGGGGCGATTTAGCAAGTCCAATTGGCCTGACTGCATGTCTTTGGACTGTGGGAGGAAACCCACGCAGACACAGGGAGAACATGCAAACTCCACACAAAGAGGACCCTGGGGTATCGAACCCAGGCCCTCCTCACTGTGAGGTGACAGCGCTACCCACCATGCCACCGTGCTGCCCATGATAAATATAGTCAGTGCTTAGTCTACAGTGCCCAAAAAGCAGCATAACACAGGGTAAAATCTGAGCATCAGCTGAGCTTTGTGCCACCTGTTTTCACAAGCTTACTTTGAAAGGAAAAAGAACCAAGAATCCGCTCTCTGCCATCTCCAAGCACCATACCCACCAACTGACATTCCTTGTGGCACAGCTGGATGCTCAGAGTTTCATCTTTGAGCACATTCAGACACCTTATAATTCTGAGAGGTCAGTGGTTTGAAAAGATGCAGTGGCCAGGAGGACCACGCAGCTTCTGCCCTCCTGATCAGTAGTGCTTTAGGGTAACAGGGGAGACAAAAGACTGCATACTGTTTAAAAAAAAAAAACAAAAAAAAAATATATTAATATAGTACTTACAGCTCCCATTGTAATTCCACTGATGAGGGCCACATATGGTTTCTTAAAGGTACCTAAAAATCAAAAGAGGGATTAAATAACCAGATCTAATCAGATATCAGCAGTACATGTGGCCAACAGTTCAGAGTCTGAATGTACCTATTGCATTGTTCAGAGTGTATTCCTCACGGAATAGGTCTTGTGTTAAAGGATCTCCTACTTTCCCAGCATCTGCGAGAGCTAGAAACAAGCAGAGATGGCATTAAACACATTCAGTGTGAATGACAACACGTTTCTGACAATGTAACTGCTTCACTAAAACAACATAACAGGAAATTCATGCAACGTTATGACAATGTGTAACTGCAAGACGGCTTGCACCACTTTTCCTTATGCTATGCTCCTTATATCAGTAGTGAAACTGGCACCATCTTTAAAAAGGGATTCTACACATTTTTCAAAATCGTTCCTTTAAGATTAAAAGAATAATTTCTTTCAAAATTAGAAATGCACATTACTTTTTACTGTACTTACATTTATTTGGATCTACTCTTAATGATAGGTGATGCTTTTACTGGTAAAATGCACACTGCTAAGGTCATTGGTTCAGACTTTTGCACAGCACTGTATGCTGCTCCAATATGTGTTCAGCATTAACAATGTTTTCACCCCAATTTCATGACAGACCCCTGATTTATGAACTTTATACTGGGAACAGTTTGGATGGTACTTTACTGCCTTGGCCCAAACTGTCCATTATTTCCATAAATAATATGAAAATTTGCCTCATTAGACCACAATACACATTTTTACTGTACACAAGTCCATCTCAGATGAGCTTCAGCCCAGAGAAGTCAGCAGTGTTTCTGACAGTTCAATACTGTCTGAGGTGTCTTTTGATAATCCTGTTCACTGTAGAGGGTGAAACACTTAAAATCCTTGCAAACACTTGAAGAATGTTGTTCTTAAACAGTTGGATTGTTTGCTGGTGTATTTTTTGACAAAGATGTGAGCCTCAACCCGTCCTTGCTCATAAAGGACTCCGTCTTTTCTGGATGCACCTTTTATACCAAAGTCTTGATTACCTAACTTCTTTCAAAGTGTCTTCTGAACATTTCACAACGGTCCTAGTCTTAAACTGGCCCTGTCTCAAACTTCAGACATCCATTTCAGAGCGAGTGTGTATTTCACAAAAAATGAATGGGAAAGGATAAAACAATACGTATCTTCTTTCTTTGTATTATTTTGTTTAAATACAGGTCAAAGTGGATGTTTGTTGATTGTTTACATGTTGTTATGACTGAATTAGGCAGAAATTTTGAATAAAAAAAACAAACATTGGAATTCCCCTTTAATTCACTCAAACAACATGGCCATTATTTACAGAGGATCTGATGTCATCTATGATCCTTTCCATACATCCATCCATCCATCCATCCATTATCTTCCGCTTCTCCGGGGTTCGGGTCGCGGGGGCAGCATCCT
Source organism: Pygocentrus nattereri (assembly GCF_015220715.1). Classification (NCBI taxonomy): domain Eukaryota; kingdom Metazoa; phylum Chordata; class Actinopteri; order Characiformes; family Serrasalmidae; genus Pygocentrus; species Pygocentrus nattereri. The sequence continues at coordinate 11,521,838 of NC_051216.1, read as the reverse complement.
AAGCAATGAAGCCCAGACCTCCCTTTCCCCAGCCACTTCCACCAGCTCTCCAAGGGGGGATTCCGAGGCGCTCCCAGGCCAGCTGGGCAATATAATCACACCAGCGTGTCCTGGGTCTTCCCCGGGGTCTCCTCCTGGGTGGATTTGCCTGCAACACCTCCCGAGGGAGGCGTCCAGGAGGCATCCTAACCAGATGCCCGAACCACCTCAGCTGGCTCCTCTCGACGTGGAGAAGCAGCAGCTCTACTCCGAGTCCCTCCCGGATGACCGAACTTCTCACCCTATCTCTAAGGGAGAGTCCAGACACCCTGCGGAGGAAACTCATTTCGGCCGCTTGTATTCGCGATCTTATTCTTTCGGTCATTACCCAAAGCTCATGACCATAGGTGAGGGTGGGAATGTAGATCGACCGGTCAATCGAGAGCCTTGCCTTATGGCTCAGCTCTTTCTTTACCACAACAGACCGGTAAAGAGCCCGCATCACTGCTGACCCAGCACCAATCCGCCTGTCAATCTCCCGCTCCCTTGTACCATCACTCGTGAACAAGACCCCGAGATACTTAAACTCCTCCACTTGAGGAAAGAGCCAGAGAGAGGGCTCTCCTCCCTTTTCCGCCTGAGAACCATGGCCTCAGATTTGGAGGTACTGATCCTCAACCCGGCCGCCTCACACTCGGCTGCAAACGAAAGCTGAAGTTCGCGGCCTGATGTGACCCTGAGGTCACCAAACCTCCTTTCCATCATCCGTTATTCATTTCACAACTAAGAACATCCTATCTGAAGTTTTCTCACTCACGTACATCGAATGTCCCCTCCGGCACAGAAAGCTCTGTCTCCAGTACCCTTGATGATCACAATATCCGTCTCTGAATCTTTCTCCCATTTCTAGACAGAAAAGATAGCCTTCTTGGTAAAGGTAAACCAAATTACAGTGCAATAAATGATTCAGTTTTCTTGCCAAGCTCTATTTAATGATGATTACTAACAGAATAATGACACTTATTCTTAAAGGGTTATAAACCTGACATAACTTTATATGTTACATAATCTCTACATTGTGAATAGGTGTCTTTGTAGTCTATGATCAATAAGAAACTGCAGCTGAAATAAAGGCCTCCTCTCACCTTCAGCTGAGGGTAGATTTGTCGGATCATGTCCAGGCTCAGTGCGTTGAGAATTTTGGGCCTGTTCAGGGTGATCACACCTGCATTCCCCACTCTCTCCAACAAAACATCTTTTCCTGTGTTGCTGGACATCTGGTCAAGTGGACAAAATTCTTTAAGCAAACAGTCCTAGGTTTGACTAGAAACAATATTACTGAAGCAGTATATTACTTACAGTACTGTGTTTAGCATGCAGTCGTGGACTTACCATGTGTGCTTGTATCTTTTGCAATCTGTAGAGAGATCTCAGACTAAATGGGAGGAGAACATTTTATGTTACTTTCTCTGCAAGTTTTAATCCATCACTTCTAAAAGCATAACCGCTGAATCAAGGATATGATCCCCAAGGCTAAGATGAGAGACTATTCAGTGAGCATGTACCAATCCTTACTCTAAAACTAAAATCCCGTTCTAGACGTTTGTAGACAGTTTGCCTTTCATTTGCTGTAGCAGCAGCCTCTACTCTTCTGGGAAGGCTTTACAGCAGATGTTAGAACATTGCTGTGAGGGTTTGATTGCATTCAGCCACAAGAGCATTAGTGAGGTCAGGTACTGACTCAGTTCTGGATCGCGAGCTTATCCCAAAGGTATTGTATTGAGCTTCGTGACCCCAGAGAACACAGCTCCACAGCCCAATGCTGCCCCTCTTCCTGACGCCTTGGCACCGGGCACGGTGACCTCGGGCTCGTGTGCGGCTGCTCCAGCGTGCCCCTTTCTGCTGGGGCAATTGAACGACAGCAATGGGTGCACCTGAAAGTAGCTGAGTTCACACATTGGAAGGGGCGTCTGGATACTTTTGGAGCAGAGTGGAGACCATCTGGGTGACTTCACCTCTGCTGTAATTTCAAAGGAAGGTAAGACGGATTTCACACTTCGGCCAAATGAAAAGGCGGTAACTCGGCTCACCTCAGCGCAGTCTTTAAGGCGCTCAAAGCCATCGCTGATTTAAGCGTCTCAGCAACTGTTTCTGCAAAGCGGTCGCAGGACTGCCCCTGAGACGAGCTCCGGCTTATTTTGGTAGGCGGGAGCTGAAACCTCACTACTGCCACCTCCCGGTACAGCGCTGGCTGAGACCGCGCTGCCCACCTCACCCCTCTATTTATTAAAAATATTTTCCAACATCGAAAGAAAATAAAAACGATTATCTCGTAAAATGTCACTGTAAAGCAGGTGAAACATAATATAATAATCCAAATTACAGTCAACGAACGAATTCAACTGGGGAAAGATCAACGTCATCGGCGGCCGACGGTTGCCTGGCAACTGAGGACGCGCCGCGCGCTCTCCGGAAGTGCGTGGCCTTAAAGTCATGGCGGAGCAGAAGCAGCCCGGGCTGAGTTTTAACGCTTTACTGTTTTATTCCGCGCTGTTCTCCTCCGCCTCCGCTCTGGGATCAGAGCACGACGCCTTTCGTGCTGGAAATCCGACCTCGTCTCCGGTAGCGGCGACAGCTCGAGATGTGCGGTAGGTTTCTGAAAACACAGCTTAGAGGATCCAACATCAACCCGCTCAGCTGTTTCAGCTCTTCTCTGATCACCTCTGATCATCTCAGCTCTTCTCTGCTCTTCTCTGCTCATATCAGCTCTTCTTTTATCATCTCAGCACTTCTTTGTTCATCTCAGGTCTTCTTTGTTCATCTCAGCTCTTCTCTGCTCATCTCAGCTCTTCTCTGCTCATCTCAGCTCTTCTCTGCTCATCTCAGCTCTTCTCTGCTCATCTCAGCTCATCTCAGCTCTTCTCTGCTCATCTCTGTTCATCTCTGCTCATCTCTGTTCATCTCTGCTCATCTCTGTTCATCTCTGCTCATCTTTGTTCATCTCTGCTCATCTTTGTTCATCTCTGCTCATCTTTGTTCATCTCTGCTCATCTTTGTTCATCTCAGCTCTTCTTTGTTCATCTCAGCTCTTCTTTGTTCATCTCAGCTCTTCTCTGTTCATCTCAGCTTGTCTCTGCTCATCTCTGTGCATCACTGTGCATCCCTGTTTGTCTCTACTCGTTTCTCTTCCTCTGTTCGTCTGTGTTCATTTCTGCTCTTCTCTGCTGTTCTGTGCTTGTCTCTGTTCATCTAAGCTCATCTCTGTTCATCTCTATTCATCTCTGCTCATCTCTGTTCGTCTCTGCTCTTTTCTGTTCATCTCTGCTCATCTCTGCTCTTCTCATTTCGTCTCTGCTACATCATGAAAAAGACAGAGAGCCTGTAAACAGTAACTTGTGTGTAGTGCTGCATAACAAAGCGGTTGCAGAATCTGGCAGTGGTGGCACGGATGCTTCAGTATCTTCTGTCAGACGGCAGCAGTGAAAAAAGTCCATGTGAGTGATGGATGGGGTCGTTCACAATTCTAGTGGCTTTCCGGATACAATGTGTGGTGTCTATGTCCATGATGGAGGGGAGAGAGACCCTGATGATCTTCTCAGCTGTCCTCACTATACGCTGTAGGGTCTTGCGGTCAGAGGCAATACAATTCCCAAACCAAGCGATGATGCAGCTGCTCAGGATGCTCTCCATAGCCCCCCTGTAGAACATGGTGAGGATAGGAGTGGGGAAATGAGCCTTCTTCAGACTCTGTAGGAAATAGAGGCGCTGCTGGGCTCTCTTGGCTATGGAGTTGGTGTTGAGGGACCAGGTGAGGTTCTCTGTGATGTGGACACCAAGGAACTTGGTGCTCCTGACGATTTCCACAGCAGAGCCAGTGATGTTCAGTGGGGGGTGGTCACCTCACACTCTTCGGAAGTCAACCACCATCTCCTTAAGTTTGTCTACATTCAGAGACAGTTTGTTGGTTCTGCATCAGGCCGTTAGCCGCTGTACCTCCTCTCTGTACACTGAATCATCGTTCTTGCTGATCAGACCCAACACAATCGTGTCATTGGCGAACTTGATGATGTGATTTGAGCTGTGCTTTGCAGTACAGTCATGAGTCAGTAGAGTGAACAGCAGTGGACTGAGCACACAGCCCTGAGGAGTGCCGGTGCTCAGTGTGGTGGTGCTGCACATATTTAGTCAGTATTGTCATCATATGCCATTAATATATATCTGCACATATTTATGAATAGAAGTGAAACTGCATTTTGTGCAGCTGCGTGTCCCCGTTATAAAAGGCTACACTGACTAACATAGGAAGGTTTGAATGCATCATTTATATTGGCTCCATTTTAGGGATACTAGTGGAAGACAAGCGGACACATTTTCTTTGCTTTAAATGCGGCTGTTGATTCTCCCCTGAACGTGTGGAGCATTTGGAAAAGGTAGTCAGGACGACTGCTGTATTGACCTACCATAGATTTCTCCTCCCTGACACCCTTGGTTAAGGATGCAGCACTTACAGTTTGGTTCTGGCTTCCGGCCTGATTTAAAAGACTTCGATTTTCCTGCTAATTTTTCTTCACAAAGTGTCCAACTGTTTGTGTGAGTCTTGCTAAACTGTGTCTGTGTCTGTGCAGAATGCATACAAGTAAGACTGTCATTAAATATTGTACAAATGTAAGTAAATGCTTATATTTTAATTTTTTTACTTTCATTTTCTCCTCACTTTACCTGTTCTGTTTATCCGCAGCTATCTGCTGTATGACGTGAACCCTCCAGAGGGCTTCAACCTGCGGCGTGATGTATACATCCGCATGGCGTCTCTGCTGAAGACCCTGCGCAAGCAGGGAGACTGGGTGCTGGTGCTGCCCCCGTGGGGGCGCCTGTACCACTGGCAGAGCCCTGATGTCCACCAGGTGCGGATCCCCTGGGCCGAGTTCTTCAGCCTGACCAGCCTGCAGACTAATGTGCCTGTCATTGAATATGAAGAGTTCATTGCAGGTTAGTTCCATGTCTGATTACTTTGCTGTTGGTGGCCAGCGAGAAGACAGCTGTTCATGATAACTTATCATATGCAGTTCTCATTCTTCATTATTATTGTGGTCCATTGGCATTTTTCTTGAAGTTTGTATGTGCTTCTCTCTCTGTTCGTCTTCTTTCTTGTGTTTGTATGCGTTCTTTGTCTGTATGCTGTATGTTTATGCTGTGTGTGGCTCTAGAGTCTGGAGGGCCCTTCATTGATCAGGTGCTAGTGATGCAGAACTACGCTGAAGGCTGGACTGAGGGGAAATGGGAGGAAAAAGTGGATGAGCGACCCTGCATTGACCGCCTCATGTACACCAAAGACAAACAAGGCTACTACAGGTACTGGTAGGGTCTCAATGGCCATGCAACCTTACAGTCATGTTTAGGTAACACTTGACTGGAACCCTGCTACATAACATTGACATAACTGTGCCCTAAATGTGTCGTAGCTTATGCCATAATCTGTCAAAAGTTATCATGAGAGATTTTCTCCAGTGATTTGACCTCAAACATTTATGCATGTATTATGACAGTTACCGGTAATGGTCATGACACTGTTATATTACTGAACAAAATCGACTCCTTATGACAGCAAATGTCATCTGCTGTGACATGGTTTCGGCACTATTATTTCAGTGTTATGTAACAGGGTTCAAGTAATCTATTCCCCGTGTTTTTATAGGTCTTGATGGTTCATGCTGTTTGTGTTTGAAATGTAAAGCAGCAGTTCAGCTCAAAGCTTTTTAGATTTGGTCTGTATAAATTGTCAATGTTGTGTTGTGACTTTATGCAAAATGTAAATGAAGTATCTCAGAAATGCACCATTGATTCCGCTTGCTCCCACTAGAGGCTGGTTCTGGGGTTACGAGGAGACTCGTGCGCTCAATGTGACCTGTTTATCTGCTCAGGGCCATGCTTCCATATTAGCCCCTTTCCTGCAGGAAAATATCACAGCTACGTGAGTCACTGACGAGACCTGCTTTTTAGTTTAAGGAAGTCTAAAGTAGACCACCACTTGCTTATATCGTTAAGATTGTAGCATGTTTCTGTTTTAACTGAATATTTACTAATGGAAGTGTTTCTGGATTGTTCTCAAAAGCTGTCATGCTTTAGCACCGATCCTGGGTGTAGTTTTCTCAGGTTATCCTTACAATGGCTGGAGAAAATGTAATACGTGTACTTTCATTCTGCTACAGCTCCGTGTTGTTGGACAGAGCTGAGACCGTGCTACATGATCATTATGCAGGAAAAGACTACTGGGATGTAAGTTCACTTCTGTGTTACTCTGTTTCATACAAACCACTGTCCACTGACATTTTAGAAATAATTTATTTGTACTGCTTTAGTATCCTGCCTTCCGCCCGATGACCGCTGGGCTCCAGCACCCCACTGCGACCCTGAGGGCCAGGCAGCTTAGAATGTGTGTGAGTGTCTGTGAGTGTCTGTGAGTGTCTGTGTGAGTGTGTGTGAGTGAGTGTGTGAGTGAGTGAGTGTGTGAGTGAGTGAGTGTGTGAGAGAGTGTGTGAGAGAGTGTGTGAGTGAGTGTGTGAGTGAGTGAGTGTGTGAGTGAGTGAGTGTGTGAGAGAGTGTGTGAGAGAGTGTGTGAGAGAGTGTGTGAGTGAGTGTGTGAGTGAGTGTGTGAGTGAGTGTGTGAGTGAGTGAGTGAGTGTGTGAGAGAGTGTGTGAGTGAGTGTGTGAGTGAGTGAGTGTGTGAGTGAGTGTGTGAGAGAGTGTGTGAGAGAGTGTGTGAGAGAGTGTGTGAGAGAGTGTGTGAGTGAGTGTGTGAGTGAGTGAGTGAGAGAGTGAGTGAGAGAGTGAGTGAGAGAGTGTGTGAGAGAGTGTGAGAGTGTGTGAGAGAGTGTGAGAGTGTGTGAGAGTGTGTGTGTGAGTGAGTGTGTGAGTGAGTGTGTGAGTGAGTGTGTGAGTGAGTGTGTGAGAGAGTGTGTGAGAGAGTGTGTGAGTGAGTGTGTGAGTGAGTGTGTGAGTGAGTGTGTGAGTGAGTGTGTGAGTGAGTGAGAGAGTGTGTGAGTGAGTGTGTGAGTGAGTGTGTGAGTGAGTGAGTGAGAGAGTGAGTGAGAGAGTGAGTGAGAGAGTGTGTGAGAGAGTGTGAGAGTGTGTGAGAGAGTGTGAGAGTGTGTGAGAGTCTGTGTGTGAACTGCTTTATTTACATTTACATTTATGGCAATTAACAGACACTCTTACCCAGAGTTACTCAAAATAGTGCTTTGTTGTGTGCTCAAATATATCTCTAGCTAGTGCAAATAAGCTAGAAAATATATGATAAACACAAAAATGCAAATAATATTAATACAATAAGTAAGTTTTATTTGTAGATATGTTTGTTTAACCATTTCACTTCATTAAAACCACCTCCTTATATTTACACTCACTGTCTTTAGTCCATCTCTTTCTCAACATATTTTCACCCGGGTCCTCACTAGTCAGGGCCCCACAGCAGGTATTATTTGGGTGGTGGATCATTCTGAGCCCTGCAGTGACACTGTTGTGGTGGTGGTGTGTTAGTGTGTGTTAGACTGGTCTGAGTGGATCAGACACAGCAGTGCTGCTGGAGTTTTAAACACCTCCATGTCGCTGCTGGACTGAGAACCAAAAGCATCCAGCCAACAGCGTCCTGTGGGCACCATCCTGTGACCACTGATGAAGGACTAGAAGATGACCAACACAAAGTGTGCAGCAGCAGATGAGCTATAGTCTCTGACTTTACATCTACAAGGTGGACCAACAAAGAAGGAGTGTCTAATAAAGTGAACAGTGAGTGGACTCCAGCAGCATTGCTGGGTCTGACCCACTCGCACCAGTGCAACACACACTAACACACCACCACCATGTCAGTGTCATTGCAGTGCTGAGGTGGTCCTGTGAGGGTCCTGACTATTGAGAACAGGGTAACAAAGTAAGTAGAAAAACAGGCGGACTGTCTGTAACTGTAGAACTACAAAGTGCTCTTATATGGTCAGTGGAGCTGATAAAACGTACAATGACTGTAGATACAAGGAGGTGGTTTTTATTAAGTGGCTGGTTGGAGTATATAGCATATATCCCGATTTTTGTTTTTGCTGGACTTTGCTGAAAGTTGTTTGATATGATTTATGTTGTAATGCATGGTTTATTTACACATTTGTGCCTTTTTGGGTATAATTACAAGAGCTACTTGTGCGAAAAATGGTGTTCAAATAAGCAAAAAAAGCTGACCTCTATTTTTCTCCAATGGCTTGAAACCCCTGTGTCAGTGTTTTAGAACCGCTGTGTCTTTCAGACTCGACGCAGTATGGTGTTTGCCAAGCACCTGCGCGTTATCGGGGACCAGTTCAGAGCTAAGTACCTCAACTCCACTGACGAGAAGGACCACACCCCGTACAATGAGGACTGGACACGTATGAGGGTGAATATCACACACACACTCCCCTGTGGTTATCAATTCTTCCTGCATAGGAGTCAAATTTTAGTGAGGGTCTTTTCCAAAGCTTTTTGGTCCTTGACAGTAAACCATGGAAAATCCTTTGCAAAGCATAGCCACAGGAGACTTTCCGTGACATTTGAAATATTTGAAAAATGTGATGCATGTCTTCTAAAACCTCTTTCACACGCTTCAAATACAGTACCAGACCTGCTTGGTGTGTAGAAGTGAAGACAGCTGTTTCCATTGAAAGGCAACATGACTGACACAATGTTTTGCTTACTTAGGTTGAATTATGGGGGATGTCCTTTTAAATAACAGCTCTGAAGATAGATGTTTGACTTTTGTTGTTTTTCACTGGTTTGAGTGATCAGCTATGCCTGTTGACTTTAACACCAGTCAACATTTCGCCTTACATCATAAGGTTACATTCTGTCAAAGACTCTGACCACTAACTGACTGTCTCTGGCAGGCCAAGCTGGGCAGTGCTAAGGGAGGTCCATACCTGGGGGTCCACCTGCGCAGGAAGGACTTCATCTGGGGCCATCGGGATGACGTGCCCAGCCTGAAAGGAGCGGTTAAAAAGATCCGCAGCCTTATGAAGAAGAACAAGTTAGAGAACGTGTTTGTTGCCACCGATGCTGATGAAGAAGGTATAAATGACCCGAAGAGGGCAGTAGTGATAGTTTGGGTTTGCAAGGTTACTTTTAATTCCTAGGGTCAAATGCAGTGCAATGCCAAATGCAATGTTTTGTTGATTTTCTAAGTGAAAATAAGTTTTTGTTTAAACCTACAATTATTGTACTTTGCTGAATTTAAAACATAAAATGTGTCCTGTATAAAAGTTATGGCATATTTTATATCATATGATTAGTCACCAATCATAATGTTTCTTTATTGTTTAACACAATTCTGTTAATGACTTTCCTCATGACAAATGTTTGCATAGGGTCTCCCTTCATAACCACACGTGTATATGAATACAAACACACTGCAGGTGATTAAGCCTTCAGGGGCATCAGATTGGGAGTATCAGGTTTGGTCTATTTAGAGCTGAAACAGAATTCACAAGGAGAATCTCCAGAAGAATCTGTTAGCTGCACATTGTGCACACATTAAGTCAAAAAAATGGGTGTTCTTCAAAACATATATAGGTGTTTAAAAAAAATATTGGCATCAGACTCATGTTTTGATTTGACCAATATTTCAAACTGATATTGATGATGTGTTTATTGTGTTCCAGAAGAGCGGAATGTTTAGGTGTATTTGGGGCACTGTGTTAAAATATCTGCAAGTATGGCTTAAAAAAAATGGCATTTTCAGCTAATTTTAATGCACGATTTTAACATTTTCCAGTTCTTAAGGTAACACGCACAACTTAATTTTAACATATTGGGAGAAAATGTAAAAAAAAAAAAAAAAACGTTAATTGGACCAAGAATGCCCAAATTTTTGCATTTGACTATAAATGTTTTATGTCTCTGACATGCAAGTGGATTTGGTCCCCGTTTCTACATTTTGTTAAATATATATGCACCAACATCAGCGGATACATCACTGCTAATAAACAAATTACTGTCCATTATCTGCCGGAAAAAGAGCTTTATTTTGAAAAGGTTAGCACTGCTTTCAAGTGTATGTACTGTTGACTTGGATCACTGTTATATACATTTTCCTTTGTGTTTGATGAAGACCTGCTTACTTTTTATATTTTGAGAGGTTTTCTTCACAGTAGGACAGGAGTTTTAAATGTTAGAACTACTTTTATATCATAATTGTTTATGATTGCTTACAGAGATGGCCAAGTTGAGGAAAATGTTACCGGAGATGGTGCGGTACGAGCCTAGCTGGGAGGACCTGGAGCTCCTGAAAGACGGAGGCGTCGCCATCATAGATCAGTGGATCTGTGCTCACTCCAGGTAGAGTGCCACACCCTGGCATTTCCTAAGACGCATTTTTGTCGCATACAGGAGGAGAGTGTTGGGATAAAATCTTCTTGTTCTTTGAGGAAGTAATCACCTCTTCTTGGCAGTGTGACTGGTGGAATTAGAAACATTTCCGAGTATAATTACCAAGTCACTTTTGTCTGTATAATTGAAGTACATTTTCCCTTTCATTTCGTAATGGTTTGAATTTTATTTAAGTCTAAAAACTGGTACGTCCAGTAGTAATGAAGTAATGACAGTACAGTAAGTTGGGCTAAATTGCCTTTTATATTAGTTTGAATTTTCTGTCATTATAATCAAATAAAATGACATTTATTGTCACATCACATTTACACGGGTGGAAAGTGAGTGAAAATCTTAGGTGTGTAGCCCCCTTATAGAATTCAAATACAAAAAATATATATATATATCTATATATATTTACAATATATAGAGTCAGTATGTGTATATATATGAAATAATATATAATTTATAACTATGAAATGTGCTGCTGTACACATTCCGTATGTGCAGTTAGTCTGAGGTATATAATAAATGAGATGCAGGTACTCATAGGATACTGATATAGAAATCTTCCAGATTGTACAGGATATGGATAGAAGATGTACAAGACGTCAATCTACATGTGTAAGTACAGATTTGCTAGATTGAAGGTGCAGTAAGATCAGAGCGAGTCTGTTGGTGTGGATGAGTGAATGATTTCACTTAAAGCTACAGCTGATTATTGTCGCAGTGCTTTGAAAGGCCACCACTTTAAGTCTGAATGGTCAAAATTTTTTCCATGCAGAACTGGAAAAACACCCAGCAAAGCCCTTTGTTGCAATAGGCCTACCTGTAGCACTCCTTGTCACATGTTGTAGGGGTGCGTTCTAGTTGCATAATACAGGCATAATACAGGCATCACCTGTCATATTTGCAGAGAGCAGGTGTGGCTGTATTTTTTAATTTCAATCAAGCAGAATAGCACTTAATATACATAATGAGTTAGTTGAAGACTGAGACTGACTGATTTAAAAAGAGGAAACAAATAGTTTCTGCTTGATTGGAATGTAAACCTACCTCCATTAAAAAATTGGTGTCCACCGCTTTAATGTGTACTGTAGGTTTTTCATCAATAGAAATTTCCTCACTGTTTTGATATAAGTTTCATGTAGTATGTAAAATTTTAAAATGTGCCATTCACTCTTCAGTCCCTGCAGTCCATATATGGAAACTAAGCCGCGTTTCCACTGATGATAGCAGCTCGACTCAACTCGACTTGCTTTTGGTACCAGCTACGTCATACACGTACAGTATCCCTTCAGTGTAGCTGGTCGTCATAGCAACAGCAAATGAAACTGCCGAGATGTGAAGGAAACTTATTTTGTTCAGCAAAGCCTGATGGCAGGAAGACAGAAGAGGAGAGTTCAGATGACGAGATGAGAGGCTATACTAACCTGGGAGCTGCTGTTAGCATATGCTTTCAGTAGTGTATAGTGCTTTTATATCACTTTTTTTGTGTCGACCTAGCTCGTTTGAAACCATGACAGAGATGGTACCCAAAAAAGGTACCATCTTTTGCCTAATGAAAAACCAAGTAGAGTCGAGTTTAATCGAGCTCCTACCATGCAGTGGAAAAGTGACTTCAGCTGCAAAAACAAGCTGTTTTCATTGTTTTATGATGTCATGGAAGCCAACTTGTTTACAGTTATCCACTTATTCGGCTTACAGCAGTTAGCCCCGCCCATTCACACTGACGTTATAAGGAGTGTTTCGATCAATACAGTGTCAATCAGAACAGAGGTCATTTACATATCAGTCTTAAAGGCACAGCCACAGAAACAGGGCGAGGTAGAGAGAGCGGTCAGTCTTTTGCTCGCTCTACCATTTACAATTCATCAGCAGCCAACCCAGCCCAGCTTGTTTAAATCTAACCAAGAAAGAGAGGCTAGAAAATGGGAATGTAAAAGTGAATTATGGCCATTTTGGTACATTCCTACCTAAACGTTCTTAATAATCTGGCATCACGCTTTTCTTTTTCTGTTTTTTTCCTGCTTTTGCGTTTTCTTTATTTCTTCCCTTTTTTCTTTTTCAGATATTTTATCGGGACTTCAGTTTCAACCTTCTCCTTCCGAATCCATGAGGAAAGGGAGATCTTGGGCTTTGACCCTAAAACAACATATAACCGCTTCTGTGGTGACTCTGAGAAAGAATGCGAGCAGCCTACGCACTGGAAAATAGTGTATTGACAACTCTCAGAATGCAAAGTGCCAAACACAAAAGCTCTGTACAGCACTGGGTTGGATTCAGTTCCACTTCAGGAGGAAGATTTCAAGAAACGTTGCTGGTTGAGACTGTGGTTCCATATTACAGATTATTTATAGTTTATTAAGGATGCTATAAAGTTTATATGAAGCACAGTCATTTCCCTAGGTGAGTCCTAAAATGCTGCTATGCTTTATTTAACTTTTGCATTTTGGGTTTATTTTGGCTGTATTATATAATGTACAGTGTGGGAACCCCCCAGCACTTCTGGAGCTGATCTTGGAATGGAATTTTTTTTTTTTCCTTAATGATGCTACTTGATAAGAGGTCAACAGTATTTTTGAATTGCAGTGTACTGCAATCTACAAACGTGTTTTTCAGGTAATATGAGATGATGTTCAGTTCTTTTCCTTTTCTTTCATGAATCGGATTATTTCAGGACACTTTGTGTCTTGGAAGTGTACAATAGGGAGCTCTGTGTGTACTGTTTGACAAATCAGCTCCTGTTTGATAGTGTTGTATTCACACTGTGTTGCTTTCTTATTTTTCTTACATACTCTTACATTATGTGCCTTTTTCGTTTAGAAAATTTAAGATGTGACTGAAAAAACATTTCAAGTTGGATTTGATAACCATAACAAAACCGAATGAGTATGCAGTGTTTGATTTACTGTTTCAATAATGTGGTGCAGTACTATGCCAAAGCCAGACCATCCTTCATTTTTTTCATTTACAGTCAAAATGGTCATTAGGTACAAGCTACTCATTTTTGGGGAGATAATCCACAGAAATTCCAAGGAAAAAAGACAGGAGTTTCCAAAACTGGAGTTCAAAAAAAAGATCAAAAGCTACTGAGAAAATGGGCTTCTATCAACAACACAGAGGAAAAAAATAAAGATCTGAAAACATCCACAGGTGTTTCTGTCCATCCTTCCACTATGAGAAGACACCTCAGTGCTTTGGGTCTGAAAGGATGTGTAGCTGTCATGAAGAACCACCCCAGAGTGCAGACCTCAGTATCCCTGAATATGTTTGGAATTACTTGGATGGTCAGAGACAGAAAATAACCAACTTCTAAGACTGAACTTTGGGGGTGTGGAAAAACATCTCTGCAGATTTCTTTGGAAAATGTAACACTTTAGGAAAGAATGGAAGATTAATACTGAAATATTAATGTTATTTGATATTATATTTAGTTATATATAGTTCTGTTACATGTTTTCTTTGCTTTTTTATTGCCTTTGAAATTAAATGTGTGCTTTTTTCACTGAAAATGAAAGAAATGGAGGCTGATTTCTGACTTTTGCACAGTATTGTATGTTCACTTTCACTAAAAGCTGCGTTCAAATGTTTGTGACCAGGAAAACATTTAACGATGCCAGTCATCTGGAGCCACAGTGTTGTTTTCTGTCTACATAAGCTTTTGTTGATTGTGTTTTATCATTGTATCTGTGTTCTTGGTTTTGGACTTGATCACGACTATGACCTTACTGTGATTTTTTTTAACCTTCTGTTACACCTGGAAGATGTACATTTTTCAATATGTGTATTTTTTGATAAAGATATCTTTTTACAGCTTTTCTTTAAGTCGTTTCTCCTTCTTGCATAAATCGTTGCAATCATATTCAAAGGCTGGTGAATATATAAATATAGACTGCATCGAAGTTCACTAACAAAGTAGTGAACTGTAATATTCTAGCACAGGGATTGCACACTGCTCCTCAGGGCATAACCAACGTAAACACCATTTAAACAGTGATCAGCACAAGTTGAGATCCCAGGTTCCCTGTTGCCACATGTAAAAACTGCCTAGTCAGATCCAGAATGGTGTGAACATGGCTGGCAAAGTCATATGACTGTCTTTAAGGCCCCTGACGTTGTATTATGACTCTTTACGTACTCTTATTGTGATTATTGTTATTATTAATACATATAATACTCTTGTAAATATTAATTTTTGAATGGTCAGTTTTTGTATATTCATTGTTAATTACTTGAAATGAATGATAATTCTAACCTCTTAAACTGTTTATTATTAAGTTATTATTCTTAATTATTCATGTAATTAACAGAAACAACTGTGGATTCTTCAGTTGCTGCTATGAAACTGATTTAAAGTTAAGGGGAATTTAAGGGGAGAATGTAACAGTTTGAACATTCCTTTTTAAACCAGTTTAGCAGACAGCGGCATGAGTGCAAATATTACAACTTACTCCACAGGCAGGGTTACTGGGTTACTAGGCTGTGATTAGCCCAGGTTTAGATATGCAGGCTGTGATTAGTCCAGGTTTTGATAATCAACCTGTGATTAATTCAGGTTTAGCTACTCAGACTGTGATTAATCCAGGTTTAAATATTTAGGCTATGATTACTCTACATTTAGATACTCAGTGTGTGATTAATCCAGGCTTAGATAATCAGGCTGTGATTAATCCAGTTTTAGATACCCAGACTGTGATTAGTCTAGGTTTAGATACCCAGACTGCGATTAGTCCAGGTTTTTATAATCAGGCTGTGGTTAATCCAGGTATACATACTCAGGCTGTGATTAGTTCAGGTTTAGATATTCAGGCTGTGATTAATTCAGGTTTCGATACTCAGACTGTAATTAATCCAGGTTTTGATAATTAGGCTGTGATTAATCTATGTTTAGATTACTCAGGCTGTGATTAGTCCAGGTTTAGATAATCAGGGTGTGATTAATCCAGGTTTAGATAATCATCCTGTGATTACTCCAGATTTAGATATCCAGACTGTGGTTAGTCTAGGTTTAGATACCCAGAGTGTGAATAGTCCAGGTTTAGTTACTCGGGCTGTGGTTAATCCAGGTATATATACTCAGGCTGTGATTAGTCCAGGTTTAGATATTCAGGTTAAGGTTAATTCAGGTTTAGATACCCCGACTGTGATTAGTCCAGGTTTAGATATTCAGGCTGTGGTTAATCCAGGTGTACATACTCAGACTGTGATTAGTCCAGGTTTAGATCCTCAGACTGTGATTATTTCAGGTTTAGATACTGGGGCTGTGATTAGTCCAGGTTTAGATATTCAGGCTGTGGTTAATTCTGTTTAGATACTTAGGCTGTTATTGATTCTCCTTTCCAATCATATGACAGCTTGTGTCATTATTTTAGCCTCTAATTTTAGAGTATATCAGCTAGCAAGATGGGAACCTCCCCCCAAAAAAATCTGCTGAGTCCCCTAAAAGTCTAGAGCCAGTCTCGTACAGATGGTCTTGATATACTGGTAAAAGCCTTCAGGGTAAATCCAGAGAAATATGCGCTTGATTGCTGCATTTGCAGATAATGTTGCTAATCTAAAACAAGAAGATGACCTAATTTACATTATACTGACTGAACCTGTTTGACTACATATAAATATCCTCGTTGCATGTTGACCAGCCCTGCTCTCCCCTATGCGTGAGAAGAAAGAATGATGAATTGTGCCTTCAAGTCAATCCGTTTTTGGTGGGCCTCCTAGAGTCCATTCCTCTCATGGACATTAAATCAGTTTGTCAGATATTTTTATTAATATGACTGAACTAAAATAGTTTCATTAAAAAAAAATTAGTTTCTAATTAAATAACAAAAAATCAAAGCTGAACTGAATGACCACTAAAACAGGCTGAAAGAACATTTTATGGCAGCTGACAAAAAATGCTTTATTATTATTATTTTCAGTTTTATATTCTCAGGTCTCAAACGCAAGCAAACGCTCAAGAAAGTTATCCAAACAAACAGGGATCTACAGAACTTCCTCATATGTCACATAATCTTATGCACATTCTCTCATTCCAGCACAGAAATGCTTAAGGGAGTTTTCCAAGCAAACAGGCATGACTAGAGCTAACATAAACACGCATTAGATGCATACTTCCTCAACATAATGACACGACCAAGAACATCTCAATTT
Source organism: Pygocentrus nattereri (assembly GCF_015220715.1). NCBI lineage: Eukaryota > Metazoa > Chordata > Actinopteri > Characiformes > Serrasalmidae > Pygocentrus > Pygocentrus nattereri. The sequence continues at coordinate 11,505,326 of NC_051216.1, read as the reverse complement.
TCACACATTTATTTGAGCAATATAGCCTCTGTGTATCTCCAGTAGACTGAATGCAAGTCTGGGCTGCTGGCAAATGGAACAGAGTTTTTTTTCACAAAGTTATGTGCTCATATTACATGGTGCACAAGCTGGATGTGAGCACCACGAGACATCGCTGGGCGTGTCAAGGTGGTTTCTGTGACACAGTCAGCCAGAACAATGCTTACAGTTTAAGAGTGAATGCTTTAGAAGTGTGAGCGTTGGCTGTCATTTAGCCTCGTCATTCCTGAAAGAATGAATGTGAGCTTTCCACAGAGAAAATTGTGAGTGGGCAGTGTGTGGTCACCTGGTCTACCGTTACAGTGGTCTACTGAAAGTCAGGGAAGGTGTTTTAGATTGAATTCTTATGTTATGGGCTTGAGGGCTTTGCCAATTTTTAGTTTTAATATATGATTTGGCTTGATTTAAACCAAACACAGTGGTTTCTGGGTGAACAAGGAGGTGATCCACCAGAAAACAAGGCTGTAACTAGAACATCTTGGGTATGGAGAAAAGTGACCTACATCACACAATGACTAAACTAACTGCCCAATATCTGTATCACACATCTGTCCATTTCTTTTTTAGGTATTTTTTGACCATTTTCTTTTACCCATCCATAATTGTTATGTAACGTTTCCTTTTATTTGTTCTATTCATTTCATTTCTTTCATTTCCCAACCCTCTGTTATTGCTGCTCTGTAAACTGATTTGACTTGACCTTGTTACCTTGACGTTACATTAAAGTTACCTTATTTAATTGAATTTTGTTCATTATTTTATTATTTATTTCCCTAATTATTTTTAGCAAAAACACCTGTTGAAAACTATAGGAGTCATTTTACCGAACTGGCTCAAAATCAGAGTCAAGTGCTTTTAACTGACTTGGACTTTAGACTGAACTCTTTTACCTTAACAATGTTTATTCTGTTAAAATCAATGACTGAATTTTCCATTTTTTCTCTGCCTAAACTATCATAACATTGCTCAAACTTTACCAAAAGTTTCTTGAATTATGGACAAAGTGTTTCAATAATGAGACTTTTTGTTACACACTGATTTCCAGACCTGTTCACTTCAGAACAATGAGATCTTATTCTAATTGTTCACTGTATGGCTCAATTTTGGTATCCGGACAACCTGTATTCAACCAATATTTGAAATGTTTAATGAAACTTTAATATTAATCAAAGTGTGGAGTTTTGGATGAACAAGGGAAATTTCTAAAAGTAAATTCACTGTAAAAAAAAGTGGCTCGTCAGATCAACCTAAAAAATGACTTCATGTGGTAACAAGTAAATAAACTAGTTTAATTCAGCCTAAATAAATACTTTGAATGAGCGATTTTTTCAACCGTAGTTTTCAGTGGAATGAAACCAGTTCAATTGCTTGTTACAACATGAAGTAGTTTGTTTTTTTTGGTTGATCTGATGAGCCACTTTTTTTACAGTGAGTACCATTGTGTAGTATTTTGTGAGTGGGTTATAGGTTACAATCTTTTACCCGTTTCCCCCTGGCCTCTTTCTGGTAAATTGTCATTTGTTCATGATGGGAAGGAAAAACACTCTTAAAGGGAAAACACCCTCTCTTATATAAATGTAACACATTCCCAAACCCTTGCAGGGCTCTTAACCAAATGCCTCAGATGCCTAATACCACTGGAAATACTGCTTCATTATAAACCTGTTTTTGCAGAACTCAAAATAACCAATCATGACACAATAATTTTAAGTTTATAAAGAAGCCACAAGTCAGAATTGTGTAGAATTTACAGGTGTAGAGTTAGTTAAACACATACAATTATATGCATACACAAGTATTTATTTAGGTTGAATAGAGCTACACTGTAGAAAGTGGCTCGTCAGTTCTACTTAAAAAATTACTTCATGTGGTGAAAAGCAGTTAAACTAGTTTGTCAACTCAAAAAAATTACACTGATTGAAAGAATTGCTTATTCAAAGGTTGAGTAAAACTAGTTATTTTACTTGTTACCACATGAAGTCATTTTTTAGGTTGATCAGTCGAGCCACTTTTGGTTACGCTATGCTGTAGTGGTGAACTTAGGCTCACGTGTGGCCCCTCTTGTACATTTACAGTACATTACCTGTCTGTTCACACAAATGCATTTCAAACACATTGACATCTCAGCACGTCTGTCTGACTGTGATGAAAGCTGTACACTGTAAAAGGCGGCTGGTCAGATCAACCTAAAAAAAGGACTTCATGTGGTAACAAGTAAATTAACTAGTCTTATTCAACCTAAATAAATACTTTGAATGAAAGATTCTTTCAATCTAGGTAGTTTTTAGTTGAATAAAACTAGGTCAGTTTCTTGTTACCACATGAAGTCGATTTTTTTAGGTTTACTTTTTACACTGTAGATAAAGTTTAAAGTTGTGTCACTAATTTAAAAGTGTCCCTTTGGTGGGCTCCATTCCTGTCTTTTGTCCTGTCTAAATGTATTAAATGACAATCCATCTTAATTCACAAACATTTGAGGTCACCTGCAGTTACAAAAACCATGAACTGTTGATTTGGATATTAATGGAATACATTATATACAGCGTCACATTAAATCACTCCCATTGTTTATTTAATCTACCTTTTGTACCCATTAACATGACAGCAGACCTAACAAGGATGCTAGCTGGCTAGTTCACTGGTGTTTGTCTAGAGTTTCTCTCAAAATAAGCAAAATGAAACATTAATATTTGGTTCAAAACATTGAAAACACAAAAAAGGTTAATGCACATCACTATTTCATTGCAGCTGCACTGAATAACAAAAGATGGCCAGAGACTGAAAAAATACAAAGAGCCATTTCATGTCCACCATGCCAGCTGAAGCAATGTCCTGGTTGATGATGCGTTTCCTATTACTATTGCACATGCTCACTGCCTAATAATAAGATTTAGTGGAAAAATCAAAAAGGTCTTATACAATTCAGATTGGGATTTATCCAAATTGGGTTTCCTCAAATGAATATGAATAAGAAGTATATTTTTATGTTATTAAAATATGTTTTATGTAAAATAGTTGCTGAATGTTTATGATGGCCATAAATCATTTGTTTGCGTGTGGGACCAGATCTAAGGCTTCTGAAAGAACGCTAACTCTACGTTATTCAGTTTAGATCTACAGAGACAATGAACATCAATGAAAATTCTCTGAATATGCTAGTTTAGCCACCTTGTAGTGCGTACAGACAAGCTCAGCAAGTTCACGACTAAATCGCATCTTTAAGCTAGTGAATTGTTTTAGTCTGGGTACTGGCCAAACGTCTTCTTCTTCTATGATCTTTGACATCTCTACATCTGATAAGTTGATGAATGACTGTCAATTGTTCTCAAATGCTCCTTAAAGAGAAGAACACCACCAGACCCCCAAAGCAATACATCACCCCATCCGTTAACAAATCATCTCTTATGCACTTGATAATATCAAATGCTGTCTCTTGTCTATTCAATATTTCTATGTATTCATAAATTTCTTTTTCTCTGCTGTTATTTACTAAAAGCTCCAGTGTATTTGTTCCAAATGCCAAATAAAAACCTGATATCTTGAACCTCAAATCTTGAGAGGGGCTCTCCTGAACTCTCTTGACCTTTCCAATGCAAATTGTATCCTTGAGGACTGCCAGCCACAGGCTGAACAGCTGGGACTTGTTTCTGAATCACGGATCGAGTAAACAGCCCCCAGAAGGTCCACGCAGTGTGCTTACTGTACTAACACTGATTAGGGCTGAGATCTACGGTTGGGATTTAGTTCTCTCCATGAGGGAGAGACCAGAGAGACCAAAGCAGAAGCAAAGTCCCTTTCTGACCTATTGTTGTACAACACACTAACCAGCTGTGCATCTGTGTGGTTTCAGATCTAGTTAAGTATGTATATGAGTGGAGTATATAAGTTGGGTCTTCAGTAGAAATAGAATCAAAATAAAACGATACTAAATTAAAACAAACCTAAACATCCCAACGGAAACATGAAAGCTTACTACAAAATTATGTCATACTGGGCTGTCAAATATGTTTTATTCCTCAAGTTGTACACAGTACTGTGCAAAGATCAGAGACCACTCTTCATTTATTTAATTTACAGTGAAAAAAAAGGCATCCATTCTGGAGATATTTTAAGGAGATAAGATAATAAATGAAAAATAAGTGAAAACTAAAGGATACAGAAAAACCAGAACTGCCAATAACCATGCAAGACCACCAAGCTGTCCCCACCCGATAAGCAGCACTTAAAGCTTCCATCTTTGAGAAAGAGGAGAAGATCATCTAAAAACACCCACCGGTGTTTCTGTCTGTCCTTCCACTGCGAGAAGACGACTCAGCACTGTGGGTCTGAAAGGATGTGTAGCTGTTAAGAAGAACCTCACTGAGAAAAGGAAATCAGTCAAATAAGGAAGCTGTTGGTTTTCTCAGAACAATTGACTGATCACCCCAGAGTCACTCATTACCTCTTCCCCCCTCCCATTCTGAACCGGGCTAACTTTTGGCCAACCTTGCACTCAACTGCACCTTACATAAACTGTACTGCTGCTGTCAGAACACTACTGTTTACATATGTTACTGCACAGAACACTACTGTTTACATCTGTTACTGCACAGAACACTACTGTTTACATCTGTTACTGCACAGAACACTACTGTTTACATCTGTTACTGCACAGAACATTACTGTTTACATCTGTTACTGCACAGAACACTACTGTTTACATCTGTTACTGCACAGAACACTACTGTTTACATCTGTTACTGCACAGAACACTACTGTTTACATCTGTTACTGCACAGAACTCTACTGTTTACATCTGTTACTGCACAGAACACTACTGTTTACATCTGTTACTGCACAGAACACTACTGTTTACATCTGTTACTGCACAGAACACTACTGTTTACATCTGTTACTGCACAGAACTCTACTGTTTACATCTGTTACTGCACAGAACACTACTGTTTACATCTGTTACTGCACAGAACACTACTGTTTACATCTGTTACTGCACAGAACTCTACTGTTTACATCTGTTACTGCACAGAACACTACTGTTTACATCTGTTACTGCACAGAACTCTACTGTTTACATCTGTTACTGCACAGAACACTACTGTTTACATCTGTTACTGCACAGAACTCTACTGTTTACATCTGTTACTGTACAGAACACCACTGTTTACATCTGTTACTGCACAGAACACTACTGTTTACATCTGTTACTGCACAGAACACTACTGTTTACATCTGTTACTGCACAGAACTCTACTGTTTACATCTGTTACTACACAGAACTCTACTGTTTACATCTGTTACTGCACAGAACTCTACTGTTTACATCTGTTACTACACAGAACTCTACTGTTTACATCTGTTACTGCACAGAACACTACTGTTTACATCTGTTACTACACAGAACACTACTGTTTACATCTGTTACTGCACAGAACTCTACTGTTTACATCTGTTACTGCACAGAACACTACTGTTTACATCTGTTACTGCACAGAACACTACTGTTTACATCTGTTACTGCACAGAACACTACTGTTTACATCTGTTACTGCACAGAACATTACTGTTTACATCTGTTACTGCACAGAACTCTACTGTTTACATCTGTTACTGCACAGAACACTACTGTTTACATCTGTTACTGCACAGAACACTACTGTTTACATCTGTTACTGCACAGAACTCTACTGTTTACATCTGTTACTGCACAGAACACTAGTTTACATCTGTTACTGCACAGAACTCTACTGTTTACATCTGTTACTGCACAGAACACTACTGTTTACATCTGTTACTGCACAGAACACTACTGTTTACATCTGTTACTGAACAGAACACCACTGTTTACATCTGTTACTGCACAGAACACCACTGTTTACATCTGTTACTGCACAGAACTCTACTGTTTACATCTGTTACTGCACAGAACACTACTGTTTACATCTGTTACTACACAGAACACTACTGTTTACATCTGTTACTGCACAGAACACTACTGTTTACATCTGTTACTACACAGAACACTACTGTTTACATCTGTTACTGCACAGAACACTACTGTTTACATCTGTTACTACACAGAACACTACTGTTTACATCTGTTACTGCACAGAACTCTACTGTTTACATCTGTTACTGCACAGAACACTACTGTTTACATCTGTTACTGCACAGAACACTACTGTTTACATCTGTTACTGCACAGAACACTACTGTTTACATCTGTTACTGCACAGAACATTACTGTTTACATCTGTTACTGCACAGAACTCTACTGTTTACATCTGTTACTGCACAGAACACTACTGTTTACATCTGTTACTGCACAGAACATTACTGTTTACATCTGTTACTGCACAGAACTCTACTGTTTACATCTGTTACTGCACAGAACACTACTGTTTACATCTGTTACTGCACAGAACTCTACTGTTTACATCTGTTACTGCACAGAACACTACTGTTTACATCTGTTACTGCACAGAACTCTACTGTTTACATCTGTTACTGCACAGAACACTACTGTTTACATCTGTTACTGCACAGAACACTACTGTTTACATCTGTTACTGAACAGAACACCACTGTTTACATCTGTTACTGCACAGAACACCACTGTTTACATCTGTTACTGCACAGAACTCTACTGTTTACATCTGTTACTGCACAGAACTCTACTGTTTACATCTGTTTCTGCACAGAACTCTACTGTTTACATCTGTTACTGCACAGAACACTACTGTTTACATCTGTTACTGCACAGAACTCTACTGTTTACATCTGTTACTGTACAGAACACCACTGTTTACATCTGTTACTGCACAGAACACTACTGTTTACATCTGTTACTGCACAGAACACTACTGTTTACATCTGTTACTGCACAGAACATTACTGTTTACATCTGTTACTGCACAGAACACTACTGTTTACATCTGTTACTGCACAGAACATTACTGTTTACATCTGTTACTGCACAGAACACTACTGTTTACATCTGTTACTGCACAGAACACTACTGTTTACATCTGTTACTGTACAGAACACCACTGTTTACATCTGTTACTGCACAGAACACCACTGTTTACATCTGTTACTGCACAGAACTCTACTGTTTACATCTGTTACTGCACAGAACTCTACTGTTTACATCTGTTACTGCACAGAACACTACTGTTTACATCTGTTACTGCACAGAACTCTACTGTTTACATCTGTTACTGCACAGAACTCTACTGTTTACATCTGTTACTGCACAGAACACTACTGTTTACATCTGTTACTGCACAGAACACTACTGTTTACATCTGTTACTGAACAGAACACCACTGTTTACATCTGTTACTGCACAGAACACCACTGTTTACATCTGTTACTGCACAGAACTCTACTGTTTACATCTGTTACTGCACAGAACTCTACTGTTTACATCTGTTACTGCACAGAACTCTACTGTTTACATCTGTTACTGCACAGAACACTACTGTTTACATCTGTTACTACACAGAACACTACTGTTTACATCTGTTACTGCACAGAACACTACTGTTTACATCTGTTACTACACAGAACACTACTGTTTACATCTGTTACTGCACAGAACTCTACTGTTTACATCTGTTACTGCACAGAACACTACTGTTTACATCTGTTACTGCACAGAACACTACTGTTTACATCTGTTACTGCACAGAACATTACTGTTTACATCTGTTACTGCACAGAACTCTACTGTTTACATCTGTTACTGCACAGAACACTACTGTTTACATCTGTTACTGCACAGAACTCTACTGTTTACATCTGTTACTGCACAGAACACTACTGTTTACATCTGTTACTGCACAGAACTCTACTGTTTACATCTGTTACTGCACAGAACACTACTGTTTACATCTGTTACTGCACAGAACACTACTGTTTACATCTGTTACTGAACAGAACACCACTGTTTACATCTGTTACTGCACAGAACACCACTGTTTACATCTGTTACTGCACAGAACTCTACTGTTTACATCTGTTACTGCACAGAACTCTACTGTTTACATCTGTTACTGCACAGAACTCTACTGTTTACATCTGTTACTACACAGAACTCTACTGTTTACATCTGTTACTGCACAGAACTCTACTGTTTACATCTGTTACTGCACAGAACTCTACTGTTTACATCTGTTACTGCACAGAACACTACTGTTTACATCTGTTACTGCACAGAACTCTACTGTTTACATCTGTGACTGCACAGAACTCTACTGTTTACATCTGTTACTGCACAGAACACTACTGTTTACATCTGTTACTGCACAGAACACTACTGTTTACATCTGTTACTGCACAGAACTCTACTGTTTACATCTGTTACTGCACAGAACACTACTGTTTACATCTGTTACTGCACAGAACACTACTGTTTACATCTGTTACTGTACAGAACACCACTGTTTACATCTGTTACTGCACAGAACACCACTGTTTACATCTGTTACTGCACAGAACTCTACTGTTTACATCTGTTACTGCACAGAACTCTACTGTTTACATCTGTTACTGCACAGAACACTACTGTTTACATCTGTTACTACACAGAACTCTACTGTTTACATCTGTTACTGCACAGAACTCTACTGTTTACATCTGTTACTGCACAGAACACTACTGTTTACATCTGTTACTGCACAGAACACTACTGTTTACATCTGTTACTGTACAGAACACTACTGTTTACATCTGTTACTGCACAGAACACTACTGTTTACATCTGTTACTGCACAGAACACTACTGTTTACATCTGTTAATGCACAGAACTCTACTGTTTACATCTGTTACTGCACAGAACTCTACTGTTTACATCTGTTAATGCACAGAACTCTACTGTTTACATCTGTTACTACACAGAACTCTACTGTTTATATCTGTTACTGCACAGAACACTACTGTTTACATCTGTTTCTGCACAGAACACTACTGTTTACATCTGTTACTGCACAGAACACTACTGTTTACATCTGTTACTGTACAGAACACCAGCTAGGTTGGACAAAAATGGATCAACATAATAGCCCAAATTACATCTACGCATCCATGCAGCCAGTGTCTCTTCCGGCTCTGGTTGGAACGACGTGCCCAGTATGGAAAAATACAGTGAGAGCTGTACTGAGAGTTTCCACTATAGGACGTTCCCTGTCTCCCACTAAGCGCTTAGGTTTAAATGTACCCTCTCTACTCTCACTCTCGTACTCCCGCCCACCCGACAGGGCTGGGTCGGTTCGCTCTGAACACCCAGGTGATCTCGACAACCAGGTAGAGGTCCAAAAACGATTAATTGGACTTACCTGGGTGAAGAGAACACGTCGGAGGTCACCATTTGAAAGGACCGGCCGTTTTTGGTCCGTTCATGAAGAGGAACCAGAGAGTGGATCACCTGTCCTGTGGAAAGTCTCAGTTGCAGCGGGAGCGCTCGGTGCAGAAAGACAGAACCACTCTCGTAATCAATCAATGAGTTTATTAAGTCTTCTGCACCAAGAAAGAAGGGCACTCCTTCTTTTATACAAACACGTCCTGCCCTGTTGCGTACAAGCAAACAGGGTGGACCCAAATAAGTTGTCTAACAGTCATGAAATGCTAAGCTGACACTCACGGACCACCGGAACTGCCCAAAGGAGGGGGGCTTCTGCTCTGTGTACGATAATCTTACCTACGAAAGAGAACAAATGGTTCTGGACAGAATGTTGTCCCGATAAGAGGAGCAAGTTGTTTGTGCAAAACTGCCAAGGACAGTAGCTATGCTTGCTGCAAAGTCTGCTTAGAGCAGAGTTAGAGCAGAGTTAACCCTTTCAACTACTGTTTACATCTGTTACTGCACAGAACTCTACTGTTTACATCTGTTACTGCACAGACCACTACTGTTTACATCTGTTACTGCACAGACCACTACTGTTTACATCTGTTACTGCACAGAACACTACTGTTTACATCTGTTACTGCACAGAACACTACTGTTTACATCTGTTACTGCACAGAACTCTACTGTTTACATCTGTTACTACACAGAACACTACTGTTTACATCTGTTACTGCACAGAACACTACTGTTTACATCTGTTACTGCACAGAACTCTACTGTTTACATCTGTTACTACACAGAACACTACTGTTTACATCTGTTACTGCACAGAACTCTACTGTTTACATCTGTTTCTGCACAGAACTCGACTGTTTACATCTGTTACTGCACAGAACACTACTGTTTACATCTGTTACTGCACAGAACACTACTGTTTACATCTGTTACTGCACAGAACACTACTGTTTACATCTGTTACTGCACAGAACACTACTGTTTACATCTGTTACTGCACAGAACTCTACTGTTTACATCTGTTACTGCACAGAACACTACTGTTTACATCTGTTACTGCACAGAACACTACTGTTTACATCTGTTACTGCACAGAACACCACTGTTTACATCTGTTACTGCACAGAACACTACTGTTTACATCTGTTACTGCACAGAACACTACTGTTTACATCTGTTACTGCACAGAACACTACTGTTTACATCTGTTTCTGCACAGAACTCGACTGTTTACATCTGTTACTGCACAGAACACTACTGTTTACATCTGTTACTGCACAGAACTCTACTGTTTACATCTGTTACTGCACAGAACACTACTGTTTACATCTGTACTGCACAGAACACTACTGTTTACATCTGTTACTGCACAGAACACCACTGTTTACATCTGTTACTGCACAGAACTCTACTGTTTACATCTGTTACTGCACAGAACTCTACTGTTTACATCTGTTACTGCACAGAACTCGACTGTTTACATCTGTAACTGCACAGAACTCTACTGTTTACATCTGTTTCTGCACAGAACACTACTGTTTACATCTGTTACTGCACAGAACACTACTGTTTACATCTGTTACTACACAGAACTCTACTGTTTACATCTATTACTGCACAGAACACTACTGTTTACATCTGTTACTGCACAGAACTCTACTGTTTACATCTGTTTCTGCACAGAACACTACTGTTTACATCTGTTACTGTACAGAACACTACTGTTTACATCTGTTACTACACAGAACTCGACTGTTTACATCTGTTACTACACAGAACTCTACTGTTTACATCTGTTTCTGCACAGAACTCTACTGTTTACATCTGTTACTGCACAGAACACTACTGTTTACATCTGTTACTGAACAGAACACTACTGTTTACATCTGTTACTGTACAGAACACTACTGTTTACATCTGTTACTGCACAGAACATTACTGTTTACATCTGTTACTGCACAGAACTCTACTGTTTACATCTGTTACTGCACAGAACACTACTGTTTACATCTGTAACTGCACAGAACTCTACTGTTTACATCTGTAACTGCACAGAACACTACTGTTTACATCTGTTACTACACAGAACTCTACTGTTTACATCTGTTACTGCACAGAACTCTACTGTTTACATCTGTTACTGCACAGAACACTACTGTTTGCATCTGTTACTACACAGAACACTACTGTTTACATCTGTTACTGCACAGAACTCTACTGTTTACATCTGTTACTGCACAGAACACTACTGTTTACATCTGTTACTGCAGAGAACTCTACTGTTTACATCTGTTACTGCACAGAACTCTACTGTTTACATCTGTTACTGCACAGAACACTACTGTTTACATCTGTTACTACACAGAACTCTACTGTTTACATCTGTTACTGCACAGAACTCTACTGTTTACATCTGTTACTGCACAGAACACTACTGTTTGCATCTGTTACTACACAGAACACTACTGTTTACATCTGTTACTGCACAGAACTCTACTGTTTACATCTGTTACTACACAGAACACTACTGTTTACATCTGTTACTGCACAGAACTCTACTGTTTACATCTGTTACTACACAGAACTCGACTGTTTACATCTGTTACTACACAGAACTCGACTGTTTACATCTGTTTCTGCACAGAACTCTACTGTTTACATCTGTACTGCACAGAACTCTACTGTTTACATCTGTTACTGCACAGAACACTACTGTTTACATCTGTTACTACACAGAACACTACTGTTTACATCTGTTACTGCACAGAACGCTACTGTTTACATCTGTTACTGCACAGAACACTACTGTTTACATCTGTAACTGCACAGAACACTACTGTTTACATCTGTTACTGCACAGAACACTACTGTTTACATCTGTTACTACACAGAACACTACTGTTTACATCTGTAACTGCACAGAACTCTACTGTTTACATCTATTACTGCACAGAACACTACTGTTTACATCTGTTACTGCACAGAACACTACTGTTTACATCTGTTACTGCACAGAACTCTACTGTTTACATCTGTTACTGCACAGAACACTACTGTTTACATCTGTTACTGCACAGAACACTACTGTTTACAGAGGCCTACAGATCAACATAGTAAAGGACCTCATTTGTGATCCTGAGTTTAAAGCCAGTTTTTATTCAACTTAAACTTGGAACTAAGTTGTAAATAAATCTGAAACTGAAACTTTGCTTGTGTGTAAAAAGTGATTTCAGAGCCACTCGGTTCTCCCTGATGGAAACTGTTTACCTTCAGTGTTTTGTGCTTCTGATCATTTTAATAGACGTCAGCGTCACTAATTAATGACGTTCTATTAAAAGACTGGTTTACCAAGAGAGACGCTGGAGGACTTTCACCTGAAATGAGTTCATGAAGCCAGTCTTGTTATAAAAATGATAACAGGAAATTAGTCATAATTAATCTTGTAGTACTTTTACTTTTGATACTTAAGTACATTTGAAGGCAAATACTTTTTGTACTTTTACTCAAGTGGAGGTCTAAAGGGAGGAACTTCTACTTTTACTGGAGTAATATTTTACCTTGGGCATCTCTACTTTAACTCAAGTACATGATTTGTGTTCTTCGTCCACCTCTGGCTGCTGCAGGAGTGTGGAAGACAGGTCATGCAAAGAGGCTCTCAGGAAGATCTATGTTCTATGTTCTCAGTAGGAGAGGCACTTATTTTAGATACTTTTTTTGCTGTTAGCTTAACACGTGGACATGTGTTGTTTGTAATATTTGTAAATATAAATGTAAAAATAAATGTAAAGTGCAATGTTCCCCATGTCTTTTATTTCACTGATGCTGCAATGTCAACAGAGACACCTATCTTAAAAATATAGGTGCCAAGGAGGGTTCTTTGCACAGTTCCATAGAAAACCTTTTTGGTTCCCTAAAATATTCAGTGGACAGTTTAAAGAACCTCCACATAATGTAAACATTTTTGAAAGGTTAAGAAAGATTGATAGAAACCTATAAATTGACATGGACCCTTTATGTAAGGTGCCAAATTTATTTATTTATTTATTTTGGTAAAATGTCATAGAAGAACCATTTTGGTTCCTTAAAAAACTTTATATTTTTAGTTTTTTGGATTAAATGAGCTGTGTGAGCATACAGAACTTGTTACAGCTGCATAGAACCTCCGCATGATGTAAAAAGTCTTAGGAGTTACCTTGAAATTCATGAAGCATCTTTATATAATGCAACAGTTCGTTAGGCTTTTAAAAGATTCTTCACACTCGTGCATCTCAGCGACATATATTCGCTCGAAGCACCCCTGTGGAACCTTTTTTTTTTCGGAGTGTAAAGATAGATGGGTTCTTGCTAGAACCACCTTCATTATGTGGAGGTTCTTTAGGTTGTTAAAAGGTTCTTTGCACTGATGCATCTCATTAAAATAAATGGTTCTTTAGGGACCTAAAAGTGTTTCTTCTATGACATTGCTTGGTTTGTGGACTCTACTGGGAGGAGTGTAATGATTCCATAACAATTCATGGCTTCTAACTAGAACCAACTTATTATGTGAAAGTTCTTTAAACTAATAAAAGGTTTTTCCATTCCAAATGGTTGTTTAAAGAACCCTTTATTAGAGATGTTAATTAGGTATTTTGTTTTTTAAGTATAAGTGAAAATTGGGGGACATAGTGTAGCATCATAATGTTATCGTTGTTAATATAACTGATAATAACAATAAGAACAACCTTATAAATGTGGTTCTCTCCCTGTAAAGAAGACACACCCCCCTCTCCCAGCCACACACAGAGAATTATGTGATTAGTAAACAAACCAGCCAGGCAGGTAGAGAGAGAGAGAGAGAGTGAGAGAGAGAGAGAGGCGTGCCCAATGCAACAGTCTATAGAGAGTGACCTGTGCTAGTATTGCCTAGTATCAGGTTTCAGCCACAGACGTGTGAATCGTGGAGACTCCTACACTGTTAACTCCTGTTGGAACAATTTTATTTGTTATTTCCTTCCTTTCTGCTGCTGTTTTATATTCAGTCAGGTGCACGTCTCACATGGGGAGCACTTTCTGTTAGGATTTACCCGGCGGCAAAATGCTCTTTACTCATCGCATGTACTTTTTTCCATAACAATTAACCAGTCCTGTCCAAAACAAGGTAAAGTAACACAGCTTAATTCATTCTCCATGTTCTTCATGTTGTTATTCATTGTGACTGATAATATGTGTCAGTTGGAGTTGAAATGTGTCAGCTTTAATCTGCAGAGAAGGTTACTGGAGATTTGTTTCCCAATCTAAGCATCAGTGATGAAACTCATTGGAAATTCAACATTGCTTTATTAGTAGAAACGCCTACTGCTTTTCATCCGTGATAATGATGATAACTAGGTTACCAGTACACAAAAAAAAAAACAGTTGACTAAAGATATGTAGAAATATATTAAAGTATTATAGAAGTGTAGAAAGAAAGTGGTTGAAATCAGCTGTATGAGCCAGTGAGTTGGTATTGTTATTATAAAAATAAAGATAAAATAATATTTACAATAACATCAGTGTATTTTTATCTGTTTATATTATTATGGAAAATTAGGTACAAGTTAAGGTAGCATGTAACGTCATTGTATAAATGATAGGTTTGCTTCTTTGATAACGGTGTACTGTGGAAATCTGCGGTCACTCACCACCTCAATTTTGGCCTTTACCTCAAGTGAACTGTATAAAATCTCTTTAAAGAAACGCTTAAGTGGAAATTGAGAAGGTTTTAAGTTTTAGACTCATTTAACTTAAAAGAAATGCTTAAGAGGTCAGTTTCCAGGGCAGCATTAAGCCTATTCCTGGCCTATTAAGCCTATTCCTGGGCTACATTTTCCTTTCAGTGGACAATTTCCATTAAGAATGCTGTGTAGTCTGGGACTACGTTGTAAAATGTGACTCATTAGATCTCACTAAAGAAAGGACTGCGTGTTGTAACAAACACCTGAACTTGTGTTATTCAACTAAAAATATACTTTTTTAAAGAATCGTTCATTCAGTTTATTTATTTAGGTTGAATAAAACTAGTTAATGTACTTGTTACCACATGAAGTCATTTTTTAGGTTGATCTGATGAGCCACTTTTTACAGTGTAGGCTAAATCCCTGTCCAGGAAACTGACCTAAGAATAAACAATTGATGAATTTATGTCTTTCATAAACACTCTTAAAAATAAAGGTTCCTAAACGGTTCTTTCTTTCATTGATCTAGAAGCTTCACATTATGGGAAAAGTTTTTTAGAACTTTAAAAAGGTTCTTTCGTGTGCAAAAATGGTTCTTTAAGGAACCGTCTATTGAAAGACCCTTAGTGGGAACCAAACATGGCATCACTCCAAAGATCCTCTATTTGGTCTCCTTCATTTTATTGTACCATATACAGTAAAAATGCATAATTCATGTGGAAGAGAAAGCAGAATCCAGGACCTGCATGTTGACTGCGTAGTTCTAAGCATTAACGACAGTGTTTAGATATTGACTTAGAGTTCACAACATTTTTCATTGGATTCAACCTTCTATTCTCAGTTGAGGACATGTAGCCCCCATCACAGGATGAGCGTAAAATTATATGATATGGAAATCTAGTTTATTTGTTTGCTTGTCGGATCAGAATGAAAGCCATAAACTGGCATGTGACTGTTCGGCAAAATGTTCCTTAAATTGTTCCTTAAATGGCTTGAGAGTCATGATTCTTGTACTGTCCAAATTATTCAGCAGAGCATCGATTGTATTATATTTGATTTTCTTACGTTGAATTTCTAAGTGAGAAGAAGTGAACACATCCTTTACAGAGAACAGGTGTACGTGTGTCTGTATTTGGTGAATTTAACATATTGGGAAAGAAGCATGAAATATGAAATATGCCATAACTTTTGTGCATGCAGCAATTGTTTTTCCCAATATGGTAAATGCAGTAGATAAACAGTAATTGTAATAAGGTTCAGAAGTGGGTTCTTCTTACTATGTATTGTAATTTTGCTTGGCAGTTTCATGAAACTAGTTTCACAAAGTTGCGAGGCTTGCAACTGTTACTGCTGAGTTTCAACTGCTTTACCTTATGCAACGCAAGAGCAATTTTGCTTCATGTAGGTTTCAAGCAACTAAAGTTGCATGAAGGTTTCACCATATAAAGCCAGCCTTACAGGTCTCAGCCTTTATATTTCCAAAGCAATTTCCAGAAGCTTTTCCTTCTGACAGCGTGGAGAACCAACATGATTCCGTTGTTATTTCAAATGTTAATTGCAAAGACTGACTGAAACTGATTTCTTTCTGTTTTATCTCTTGTCTAGGTTAGTATCCTTCCTCTCATGGCTGGATTCTTCCAGCAACTTCGGCTTCTTCTGTGGAAAAATAGCCTGAGTGTCATCAGACAGCCGGTGAGTTTCCTGTACAAAAGCTTTGTAGTACAATCAACCACAAGCCGCCAAAAAGAAACTGAGTTTGTTAAGTTTGAACTGAAAAGACTGTCATTCTGTTCTCAGGCATGGTCTCTGTCTCTGCTCATATGGCCTCTGGTGATCTTCATCATCTTAGCCATCACCCGCTCACAGTTTCCACCAGCCAACAAAGACCCCTGTAAGTTTGGCAGTTTTATTGACTGTCATTGGACTAATCATTGGACTAAAATAACTATCTGAGTGTTTTTTTTTCATTGGGACTATAGCAGTGGTAGTAATATGGTTTAGTAAAAAGCTACAGTTTGGCTGTACTGCTGATGACACTTTACTTATTCATTTGTTTCCTATATGGATGATAAAGCAGCATTGCTATGTGGTCTACTAGTATCGCTGGCAATTTAGCTTCAGGTGACTGTTCCAACATCATTGGCTTGAGTTTAATGGTCCAGCAAAACACCAGCATTACCAGCATTATAACTGTAGATGTACTGATGTGTAGTTAAGAACACAATGTGCTGGTGTTAACACCGTTATAGCCAAACCTGTTTTGAGAGTGTATGTTTCCTAATATATCATCACCATTGGAACAAAGCCTTGTATTCCCAAAACAGTCATTTTACAGGAGGAGGAAAAAAATTCATCGCTTTGAATGTAAGTTAATATGAACATTTTATTGTAAGTCATTTTTGACCAATCTAATAGTCCATTAATCATAAAATGTAAACCCATTGTAAACAGCAGTTGGGATTAAAAAAAAAAAAAAGTGAAGATACAATGTTTTGTCTCAGCAGCAACAATTTATAGGTCTAGTCATTTAACAAGAACAATACTCTACAGCTAAAGATACTTTGAAAACATGCTAGGAGAACCTTATTTTCAGCAAGAAACTCTTAAAAGTTCATTTTTTTATGACCGATAAAGTCTGTCTGGGGAAATCATACATTTGGGAATTCATTAGCACATTAAACTATAGCCTGATTATTTAGTAATTAAGCTTAAGGCTTATTACTCAGTAACTACTCTGCAACTACTTAGTAACTACTATGAATTATTTGATAACTACATGCCATTAGATGTTCTATCTTTACAACAAAAAGAAATCATTCCTCAAAGATCTGACTATGACTGTGATGCCTCATGTTAAACCCATCTATTCATGCAGAACTTCTTCTACCCCCGCTTTGCTGTTAATGAACATCATTGTCTTTTTTCTATTGAATAAGCACAATAGGACATAGATTGAGGTGTAATGTGATGCTGATGCTTTTTCAGTATCACACTCGTGAGAACATTCCTATCACCCTCCATACACTTCTCATGCTTCAGCAGGAAAATGGTAGCTTATTTAGCCACACCTAATCCTAGATCCCCATTCATGGACACAATTGCTGATTGTTATGTGATCTAGGATCAATGATTATGCATAATAGTGTTTAGTATTTTCAACACTTTGCAGTCATCATGGTTCTTTCCTCTTATTGTTTCTGTATATACCATAAGAGGATTGAAAAGCCTGAAGTTAAATGGTCCTTGTACTGTAGCCGCTTAGCATAAAGGTCAACAGGGATATTGCTCACAGTGTTGTTGGCTGATGGTTCAGTTCTCTTGGGTATCAGCGTGTTTTGTAGGGCTCTTTCCTCTATTGTAAAGCCCTCGCCTACGCTAAGATGGATTTTCCAGATATCCAACATCCGAGGAATTTGTACCAAGGTATTTCAACGTTGGCTGATCAGAGGTCAGCTCCATATGAGGACTGAACAGGTGCAGAGATTTAAAAGCAAGCAACCTCTGTGCCCGTCTTTCTAAACAAAAGCCATATTTGCTTATGTGGAAAATGTATGGTTACTTTTGAACGTGGGTGTACAGGTGGTTAAATAGGCTTTACCTTCAGCAGATGGGAGGGGATGATGAAAGTAATGGCTGAAAGCAGAGCCCTTTTCAGTGGAACTGTGCTTTCAGTCCCATGTCCCAGATTTCCTTCCCATGAGGGTCGTTTTTGTCTTTTATTCTCAGGAAACGATGAGTCATGTTGGAATAAAAAGCTGAAGCACAAATGAACTTTTGGTTGAGAAATGGAAGAAAGACCTGATATGCATATGTTTGAGCCCGCTGATGGCACCCAGTATAAAATATGTATATAGAGGTTGGTTGTCAATAAGTCTTAACAACATTGTGGCTTTCTTCAGCTGGTTTCTGGAGGAGAACTCTTAAAATCTGTCTTAGAGGTTCTGTTAAGCACATTTAGGACCAAGTGGTCTTCAAGAATGCCAATTAGATACTTAGTTCATGGAATCAAATGACCAATAGTTCAAACAAAATCAAAAATACAGGCCTCAGCTCAGCTCATTCAAAGTCAAGTTGCCGTGGGTTCATACCGTATTATTGTAATATTGAAATGGTTCTTTAGGCATGGTTGCAAATAATCTTAAGGAACCATTCAGGAGAAATTTTTAGTTTTTAAAAGGGTGTGCCCTAAAAAATA
This sequence comes from Pygocentrus nattereri, assembly GCF_015220715.1. Classification (NCBI taxonomy): domain Eukaryota; kingdom Metazoa; phylum Chordata; class Actinopteri; order Characiformes; family Serrasalmidae; genus Pygocentrus; species Pygocentrus nattereri. The sequence continues at coordinate 11,486,037 of NC_051216.1, read as the reverse complement.
TTCGTCACTTTGAATGTAAGACAATAGAAAGATTTAATTCTAAGTCATTTTTGACCAATGTAATGGTCCATTGATCATGAAATGTCAACACATTGTAAACAGCAGCTGAGATTTAAAAAAATATATATACAAATAAAATGAAGAGACAATGTTTTGTCCCAACAGCAAAAACTTTTAGGTCTAGTCATTTTACAAGAACAACAGGTACGTTTTCCTTATAAACGATAAAGTCTGTCTGGGGAATCATACATTTGGGAAATCATTTGCACATTAAACTAAAGCCTGATTATATAGTAATTAATCTTAAGGCTTATTATTCAGTAACTACTCTGTAACTACTTAGTAACTCCTATAAGGAACCATTCAGGAGAATTTTTTTTAGTTTAATTTGAAGGGGTGTGCCCTAAAACCCCACCAAGAACCATCCAACCTGTTAATGGCTGTAGGTACTGATTTTATCTAATAGTTTGAGGTTTGTTCATTTTTGAAATTTGAGCTTGAGGTCAGCATCTCATCTGTGGAATCTGGTACGACAGCCTTCCTTATATGATGCTTATCTTATCTCTATTTACTAGGAAATGTTTCTATGAATCCAAAATAGTACATTCAGTACTGGGAAAAAGGCACAGACTACAACACTGAACCTTTCTGGTTATGAATGAAACGTGACTTATTCAAGATAATACTGATGAAAATATATCATTCATGTGTGTTCTCTCTCTCTCTGTAGCTGTCACACATCCTCCACATTTTTAAAAGCTGAACTGAGCCTTGACATGTGCCCTACCCAACCTTCAAATCACACTGTTTAGGCTATACAGCAATAATACAAGATAAAAAGTCAAAAGCCATGTTCTCTGAAAAGCACTTTCCAGCCATTTATATGCATTGTAAGTGTACTTCAACAAACAGCGTGAATGTTAATGGGATAGATGTGGAAAACAAATTCAAATAGCTTACTGGCAACTGGCATTCTTTAATTCCCATAATCGATAGTTCATGCAATACTAGACTGCCAGATGTATAATTTATGTCAGAACCAGGAATTAAGCTGTACTGCAGGCTCTTAATTGTAAACAGTAAATCTTCATAGCAACTCTTTGGACTGTAGTTTTGTGCTGAAGGCATTCCCTCTGAATTTGTGAAAGATATAATAGATATGGGATTTTAGCAGATGCAATGGATTTTCACCTGCAGGTGAAATCTAATACTAATAATACTAGTACTAAAGCTATGGGAGTGTTGTAAATAACTGAAACACAAATAAGTAATAGTATGGTATACTCTAAAAAGTAAAGCATTGGGTCAACAAAAAAATTAAGGCAAACGTTTTGCATTAGTCTTTTTGCAGTATGGTACCTGCTGGTTGAATTACATTGACCCAACACAATATTTTCATATCAATGTGAGAACTATGTATATATAAATGGTAATATATCATTAAAATTGTATTATTTTAAAATACGATTGTAGCCTAACTTCTCTAAAGATTCATTTAACGTTTGTTTAGTAGCTCCTTGTTTTTCACGGGATCTTTTCTCACCCCAACCCATGCTTCTTTCTCAGTAATATTCTGAATGAAATAAAAAAGAGCAAATATTAGACAATACGGCTACTTTTATTCTGTACAGTGATCTCACATCACATCGTACTCCAAGGTTAAAAAAAGAAAGACACAGAAGTATTTGGCCTAAAGTATTTAATCGCAAGACAGATAAGAGTCTCTGTTTGATTCTGTTGAGAATGAAACAATTTAAGTTCATGTATTATCCCTCATCAGCAAAGCAGAGGATCTGGCGACGTCAAACCCTCCAGAATTTTGGTTCAACCAATCTTCATCAAGCCTTTTGCTACACAAACATTGCAAGGTAGACACGACAGAAAAGAAGGTTTTATTAGCTCACCAGGGAATTTCCATAACAATGCAAATGCAACTATTTTCAGCCATGAAATTATCCCGTTCTACTCAAGATATTACACCTATTGGTATGTTGGCCCATGCCAGAAAAGCTAACATTAGATGGCTGGCTAGATAGATCATTTGCCCTGCACTCAGTCACTCTTTCTGTCGCTCCAATTCATAGTTCATGCCTACTGACCTTCAACACAGCCGCAAAGCAGGCAGAGTGTCATCAATGGTGCTATAATAACTGAAACACAAAAAAGTAACAGTATGGTAGTGCTGAGCTATAACTGGTGCAAATGAACATTTTTAGATAATATATGCACACTTTAAGCTTTTAAAAGATATTCAGTGTGTCATGATTGGCCCCTCCCAGTCCTGTCCATGTGCTGTGTTTTAGTCTTACATGTGCATCTGTTTACATGTCCATGTGCTTCTTTGTTTTGGTTCCTTCCTAGTCCGACCCCCTTGTTTTCTGACTCCGCCCCTGATTGTTCCCACCTGTTTTCCACCTGTATCCTGTTATTCCTTGTTATCCCTGTTTGTATGTAAGCCCTGTGTTTTCCTGAGTTTCTTGCTGGTCTTTGTTTGAATGTGTTGTTTGATGTAAGGCTTGTGTGCGTAGTATTATTTGAAGAGTTCTTGTTAAGTGTTTGGACTTCTGTGTTCCTTGTCATGTCTGTCCCTCCTGCTCTTTGTGTTGGCTACCTGAACCTGGACCGTTATGACCATGACCCTGGATTTACCCGAAATAAATCTGTCTTATCTCTGCATATGCTTCCACCTCCTCGTTCCCTGTTGCACAAGGCGTCGTATTTGATTTTGTAATAAGCCTTATCTAATTGTTACTCTCATCATCTCCAAAATGGTAACTTTACAGGAGAACCTTTTTAACTCTGAATGGGAGAAAATGGAATAAGATTTTATCAAAATACTTTTGGACCATTTCTGCTGGTTCATTCATCACGAAATGTTAATGCTGAAGTTTTCAAATTAGACAGCAACAAAATATTTTACCTTGTATGTCTTACAATGACACATATACTTCTTATACTTTCCATTTCATTTCTATTCTCTTCTAAGATTATATTAAGATTATATTTGGTGAATGGAGGAACAGCAAAGTAAGAATGTCATTGTACAGTGTAACTGCCTGTTTCTGCTGTGCATATGACATTAAAACTCTTGAATCTCTTGAATCTTGACTCGTTCAGTAATCAACCATTGCACAGAGCTCCCACCAATTCATTTGTAACTATTCTTGCATGAGAACTTATGTGATGGACACACGGTCATATTAGGTTTCTTGGATGTATTTGCTTTTTCTTTCCTTTTTTCTTTTCTTTTCTTTACTTTGTTTTTCTTTCCAAATAGTACTGAGGCCATACATGCCCATGGTTCCCACCATCATATGCAATATTTACATAGGGGTCAACCCATTTCATTTACCCATATAAATGATGTTGTATTCATAGATTGTGAGGTATGTGTTTGTATAACGCTGCGATACGGAAAATCCAGCATAATATGCGTACATTTCTATATTTGCTGATGCTTGTAATGGTAGAAATACTGTTGTAACTCCTGTTAGGATGAAGCAACCTGAACCAAAAAATACACTAGATACCTTGACTCACTGCCATCCTGGTGAGGGGGGTACGCACCTAGAAACGCTACAATGTCTGTCTGGCAACCTACCTCATCGCTCCTATGCCAGGCTACGCTAACGGGGGAATTTCACCTCCGCATTTAACCCATCCATGAAGTGAAACATCACATACACTCTAGTGAGCAGCCCAATCCGCAGCGCCCGGGGAGCAGTTGGGGGTTAGGTGTCTTGCTCAAGGACACCTCAGTCATGTGCTGTCAGCTCTGGGGATTGAACCAGCGACCTTCCGGTCATGAGGCTGGTTCCCTAACCTCCAGCCCGTGACTGCCTATGCTCTCTATACTGAGGAACACATTGCATGTTGTTTCATTCAGATTGCTTCGTCCTAGCAAGAGTTAATACAGAATATTCAGGGCCTCTTTCGGATGACTCTCCCGGTATTAACCCCCTATTCTTATTAACCTCAAAGGAATAGTTCCATCATACATACCAATGTTGCTTACAACAATCGGAATACAGTACACACAAATCAGCATGTCATTTTCATAATGCTAACTGCTTTTATTTATTGTTTGTGATATTAGCATTATGGACTGAGCTATTTAGAAGCTTCTGTAGATTATTCTACATCTTTTTATGAAACAAATCTGTAAGCACTGCAGTTATAAGAGTGAGGAAATGAAGTGTAGACTCACACACACGCCCTTTAGGTTAAGAAGTAAATGTGGTGATGTTCATGGACAAATTAGAAGGAAGTTTGAACAACTTTGCTCTGTTTTTATGACTCCAAACAGTGCTCCCCTAGAGTTTACACTTACGGCATTTGGCTGACACTCTTATTTAGAGCAACTTACAATTTGATTGTTTTAGACAGGTAGGCGAAGGTGGTGTTAGGAGTCTTGCCCAAGGACTCTTATTGGTATAGTGTAGTGCTTACCCAGGCAGGGGATTGAACCCCAGCCTACAGGGCAAAGGTGTTAACCACTACACTAACCAACCACCACTATAGTTCAGTATGGTAATTGAATGAAATTCATCAAACAAGTAGCAGTGCACACATTTTCCTCAAAAAGAGCAGCCGTTAATAGCCAGATATTTTTGAAAGTGGTTATGTGCAATGCCTGCAGTGCAGTGTGACAAGAGTAAAGCCCCTCGTGACTCCCTCACTACTTTTTCCACTCTCATTCTACTCAACAAAGCATGACAAACGAATAGTATGATTTGGCGGTGGACTGACTCCAGTCACTTAACTAATATTGACTGCTATAAGTAATAACTGGGTGAAATGCTTCAGGAACTCTCTTGTGATTGGGCAAATTCTTTTGTAAAATTTGACTTGTGCAAACGCTGATATCCACAGGCAGGACTGGAAGAATTTGATTTTAATCAGGTGCAAGTATATTTCTTTGCTTAAGATTAGATGCAGGGAAAATCGATTTGCTTGACAAACATTTCACAACTTGTGACAACTTTTAAGTCTGGAGTGTTGACCACATTTTTTTCCATTATGCTTCTCTATCTAAGGTCTTGTGATTTCTCATAAAATTGAACACGAACTAAACATTTTACCAACTTCATCGAGAAAAACAGAATAGTTTTTCTCGATGAAGTTGGTAAAATGTTTAGTTCGTAAGGTTTAGTTAAAGTAAGGGAACCTGGGGATTAGGAGACCTCTCTGGTGGAAATGTGTAATTACACACAACACGCAGGAGAACATTCCATAATGTGGGTTGTGTTTCCAAACATTCAGTGAAAAAGTTGAATGACATGCTGGACAGGTCTTCTGAGGATGAACGGTGGGGAATTTTTAAAATTTCAAATGAACTTTAGACCAGACATTGGTATTAACCCATCAAATCATAACATTCCTGCAGTGTAGTGCAGTAGAGCACTTCTTGTAAGTCCCTCTAGATAAGAGCATCAGCTAATGTAGATGTAAATGCATTCCAATCCATAAAAAGTGCATTATGTGCATTGAAGTGGAATGACACATAAACAAAGTACTGAACACAGTAAGAAAAGGCATGAAACCAGCTGAGTCCACTAATTAGTTCTTCTAAATGTGCTACTTAGCATCAGCTGGGTCAAAAGCTCCTCATGAGATTTCTGACTAGGCAGTCAGAAAGTTAGTCAGAAGATTAGCCCAAGAGCCAAGGACCAATCAAAAAGAGCTCCAGTGGGGCTCCCAAATGTGGCACAACCGTCTATGCGTTGACCTTATCATGAGGAGATCACAAGTTCAATCCTACAAGCCATCCATAGCCGGGAGTCTTAGACAGCACGGCTGGTCTCACTCTCTCTGGGCAGGGACGATGCCCCCCCCACCGACTCTACGCAATGCGCTAGAGGCATACTGTTAGAAATGAAGGTACAGTGCAGATACATTTCTCGTTCTTTAAGGTACCAACAGTTTAAAAGTTCCCTCAAAGGTACAACAGTGGTTTTAAGGTCTGATTGTGACACTTAAATACGTTTTCCCAGGTAAAAAAAGGACTTATTTGTACCTTTTCATAAACTGATTTTTAAAAACAGAACAATAAAATGAAAAGCCTGGAGATGAGACGAGGTGTGTGGAGTCAGTACAACTTAGAAAATATCATTTCTGGTGATATTGATTATGGTACAATTACATTCCCTGACTAAAGGTACTGAGATGTACCACCACAGTGACATGGGGGTTACTGCCCAGTGTTTTGTACCTTTTTTTCTAAGAGTGCAGCTCAAAAAGATGCAGGAGCTTCTTGGAGGAAGCCTGCATTAGCCTTCACCCTCCTAGCATTGATCCTAACTAGTGGGTGGAACTAGAGACGAATAAATTAGGGAGAAAATTGAATAAAAAAAAGAGTTCAGAAAAACCTAGAAACAGCAGGTTCAATCATCACAGAGAAAACAACAGGTAATGCACTTCACCGCCACAGTCCCCATTTGTGATCACCCTAGAAAAATTCATTACTTAAGAAAGAAAGTTAAAGCTTGTTTAGAGACGGATTTGGAGAAAAATATCAGACCTACAGATCACGGATCAGGGTATGAGGCTGTTTCTCTTTCTATGGTACTCACAGAATCCATTATTGAAGGAAGATGAATGGAGCCATGAACCAGGAAAGTCTTGAGGAGAATCGGTTATCATCCACCAGGGTGATGAGGATGAAACTTGAAGGCGTAACAGAGGCTGCCTCTTCAGATGAGCTAATGTGCTAATGCCACAGCTAAATTAGTGCTTATTAGGACTTGCCGTCTTCTACACAAGATCTTTTCTTCTTCATGAATGCTGTGTCAACATTTTAGTCCACCAAAGAAATTTCTTGTCATTGTTACTGGAAGCAGCTAACATCTGTTATTCAGCCTAGTTATTGATACAGCCACGGTGGAGCCGCGCTGCTTTTGTTGTCTCAGTCATGTCCTTAACAACACATCCTTTGGCAATGTGCTCATGTTACTTAATAGGAGATTGTTTTACAAGATCAGCAAATGCAAGCCAAACTGTCACTTTTTACAGTCCCGTTAAAACATAATACAGATTAAAATACAGAACAAAAATACAGAATAATTTCCATATTCTTGTGATTAAACAAAATTAGTTTTTGAATAGTGATTTCAGGATTTGAACACCGGCGCCTCAACCTGTAAATTGAGCTCTCAGGTTGTCGTGTACATCACTAATTCCTTTAGTTTTTTAATGCAATAGAATTATTTGCTTTTCAACTCACTCCATGCTTACTATTCTTTATGCTGTACAATCAGATTCTGGAACTTTCCCACCTCAACCTGATTTCTCTGTTACGGCACTTCCAACCTTTAGAACTTTATAAAATTCTTAATGTTGGAATAGACTTAGAGATTTTGTTCTGATTGACTCAGAATGTCCTTGCCTGAGATGTGCTGAACTGTCAGGAATTTCATCATCAAATGTGAACAGTTTTGTAAAATAAAATCACGTCTCACAATTTGGCCTCATGATGGGAGCATCCCTGAGCTACAGACGGAATTACCGGGGGTGTATTTTGACACTGTATGGAATGATTGCGCATTATTGAACATATAGCCAGTGTTATGTAACACTTCATACGATGTGTTCGACCATGTTGGGGACTTTCCATGGCTTGTTGCGTGAAAGTGACTAAGGATCAGAGGACCTATCACTTAAGTCAACACCATCTTCTAAGACCTTTCTACATGTAAGAAAATTCAGAAGCTAAAGATCGATCGCAGTAACAAAGGAGAAATTCCAGAAGCAAAAGAGCATATCAGCAAAATCAGTACCGTTACAGTGAACATGAAAGAGGACTGACCTCCGTGCTTTTTGGGTTAACAATGTAAGTGAAAATTTAAAAGAACACTGTTGTCTTCCTTTTCAGCACTGATGAGATCTCAGACAACTTGTTGATGTCCCAACTCCTTTTGATCAGACACCAGATGGGTAGCTCTTTATATAACACACTTCTAGACGTAAAGTCTGAATGACTGAGCCACAGTGAAATACTTTATTATAGACGCATAGGGCTGCAAACATTAACTGAATTCTCTATTAATATGAGATAGTTATTCTTCATCTTTGAGCTAAATTTATTTAATTGAACACTGCATTGTGTTGTTATTTATTACACTGTAATGCATACATTTACATTGTATTGCATATTGTTTGTCACAGTTTTATAAAAGTAGCAAGGCTGCGTGGAGTGACTTAACCACTAGAGGCACGTACCTTTGTGTCACATCGTGCCTAACAACACCATTTAATTGTGGTAAACTCACTGTAACACACAACCTCTTGTGTCTTACTGCTTTAAAAAGCTAGTGCTGCTTTGTCTTCACAAGAGTGCACAAACCAGTCTTCTGGTTACTATTATCCACTAAGAAATAGATGATTGCATCTGCATATTGTCACTGTCATGAGAAAACCTCGTATTTCCAAAGAAGTAACTTTACCAGAAAAGAAGAAAAACTTTCTCAACTCCGAATAGAAGCTAATGAATACTTTTCTATTGAATAATTATTTACGACTTATTAACACATAATTAATGACAGCTGGTGTTTTAAAGTTCTGTAAAAAATCAACAAATAAAAAAGTAACCTACAAAAAATGTAGATACAATATTTTTTGGACAGCAATATTATGTGTGGTAAGCCTCAGTGTTCTTTAGCCGGGAAGCAATGCTAACCACACTAGGGCCATTTTCACAATACACGGATCAGTTGGACCACAAAATGAACTACAAGCGAACTGTATTGAGACCACTTTGGGAAGCTGTCTGAGTGTGTTTTGTTTTGTTGGTCTGTTTAGAGAAAACAATAACTCATCAAAACAGTCCAAAACACCCAAATGCTATCACAATTAAATACCCCACAGACAAACTACACCATCTGTAAAGCTTTCTCCTTCTCTTTCTCGGGTGTCCCTCACTAGCTTGCTCTTCCATGTGTAGTTCTCCTGCTCTGTCTGGCAGTAAACAAACCCTGCCATATGGCTGCCATGAGAGAAAGACCACATAGCATTTAGTATTGAGAATGAAAGCCCACATGTGGCTTAACTCAGCGGGAGAAAATATTCAGATCGAACCTCGTATCTCCAAAACGATAACTTTACAGGAGGAGGAAAGAACCTACTTTAATTTGAATGGAAGTCAATGGAACCAGAGTTTCTTCCAAATCATTTTGGGTCGTTTCTTTTTGTCTATTCAGCATGAAATTTACACACAGTGTAAAGATCAAGAGGCATTTTCAAAATATGTCACAAACTGAAAAACGAGGTTTTCAGTTCAGACAGCAGCGATATACAGAATAACGTACATGCCTTTTGTATTCAGGAACACCCTTATAGGACTAAACCTTTCCTCTTCTCTTTTCAGGCTATGTGGCCCCGCGGAACCTCCCGAGCGCAGGTTTCTTCCCCTTCCTGCAGACGCTCATGTGCAACACTGACAGCTCCTGCTCCAACAAGTCTTACTCAGACAGGACCACCCGAGGATATTCCACATCCAGGAGCCACCGGCATCGCAGAGACACAGACACACAAAGGTATGGCTGCCCTCATTTGCATTTGTAAGATTTCTTTGGCAAGAACCACATAATTCAACAAATTAAAGGGAAATATTCACAATTTCGCTGATTTTGCTGCATTACTGTATCATTTAATGGTTAGGATATATGAACGATCAAGTCATTTTGAGTGGATTGATATGAAATGCTCTGTGGATTTGATAGGAACCAGACAAGCCAGAAAAATGTAACCCCTTTAAAGGCTTATTATTCAGTAACTACACAGACTGCAATGCAAACTGGCTGAGCTATGCTTATGTTATAGAAATGTGTAATAAAACTTTGGCCCCGTCGGTGGTGCCCTGGCCATTTAAAGGATTAATGTCTTTAAAAGCTGTCATAACACATCACCTCAGTTGTCATAACACGGGTTTAATTGATTAAAGCAGCCTTCACGACAACCGACACTTACTGGAATCGGCATTTGCAAAATCCTAGGTTGGTTTACATTAGTTGTTATGGAAGGCTTATGTAGGTGTCATGCAGCTTTATGTATGCTAAAGTGTTTCCAGTCAAAATAATATTTCCACAGGTGGCGGCACATTAAGCCTTAAAAATCATATTAAAGAAGACATACAAGGAGGATTAGAAACTTGGGTGGGACTTGAGCTTTAGTACTCCAGTTTGGACTTGAGAGTGTTTTATGGTCTTGGACTCAGTAGTATTTGTGTTCTGACTCGTCTCACTCTCTGCCTTTGATCTCTGGTTTCAGCCAAGACCAACCACTGTTAAAAAATTGTGTTTATTTGTATAGTCTTTCCTTTGACTGTCACCAACATGGTCTGACATTCACTGAATCAACTCAAAACCAAATTATTTTGATGAACCAGATGATCTATTTGTGTGTGAGTTCAGCCAACTGGCAGTGGCACTGGTTGAATTAGGAGGAGGCCGTATATGTTGACGGTTGACATATGACTGTTTTAAAGTTGTTGTTTTACATGGTTTGTTTTTGTCCATTCATCCTTCCACTGAAACATGTTTAGACTTTCTCTCTGGATAAAAATGCACATCATAGTCTATAAACTAAACAAATTCATTCACAATCAGAATTGAGCCCTTTTACTTTTTGACCTTCAGCTTCTGTCAATGTGTAAACCACTTTTAAATCACTCCACCAAACAACTGGAAAAGACCAAGAAATTGTTAAAGACTAGTTAAGACTTAGTCTTGGTGACGATTCAGTTTTGTAGGGTCTTGACTGTCTTGATTTACTGTTGTTCTCATTTGGACTCTTGACGTGGTCTTGGTCCTCTTTAGACTCGATCTCGACTGGTCATAAACCCTGGAAACACCTGGTTGTTTCATATAATCTCAGGGTTATAACCAGATAAGATTTGCTTCTGTGGTTAATCAGCATATAATAGGCAAATAAACTCATATACAACAACCAATCGCTGGTGTTGTTCCTAGTATTTATATCCAGAAAAATGGTTGCAGTGTTGAAAAGTTTTCTACAGCATTATTAATTTTCCTCAAACCAGCATCAATGTTTCCAAAGTGCGACTGTGCTTTCTGCATTAGCCATCATGGTCATGAGCCACACGTGTCATGAGCCACACACGTCATGAGCCACACATATACTGAATAACAATGAGGTGAAGTAAAGATTAAACTGGCATTATTTATTGAATATTTATAGAAAAAATCAAACAGCCGATCAGCAACATTATCAACACACATTATCAACACACATTATCATAGCCTCTTGCCTCCAGTGCAAACGTCAATCAACAAGTATGCTTTGGCTGATTGACATGGCTTTCTTGTGGTCATCTGTCATCACTGCTGAATCTTTCCCCATTTATGAAGTGACCTTTTTCCTCGATTAGTCAAACAGCCTAAAAGACTACATAATGCAGGAGATTTCTCAGTGGCTTCACTTACAAAGGAAGAGAAGACACGCCTGATACCTCAGTCAGCATTCACACAGATGAACTCTGTGTGCTCTCTAGCTCTAGGGTAACCTGTCATGCTGAAAGCCTAAGCTGACGGCTGGGTTGTTGTTAGTCACATACCTGCTCATTACTTGAAGTAAAGAAAAAGGTAATATTTTCATTTTCTTTATTTAAGCATTGTGTTTAGAAAATGTGAGACATGAGAGGCATTAAACAAGAACATTTTACAGATGTTTGATGTTTGTATGATGTCACAGCTTATCAAAAGCAATCTCACATGGCAGAAAAGACATGTGCACAGATAAAAGTCCAGACCAATGACCAACCACCATCCTGAGAGGTCCCAGGACAGCAAACATGAGACAGAAATTCTGAGAATGATCTCCATGAAGCTTTTTAACTCTCTGTTACACAATGTTGCCACAGGGCAACAAACCCAGTTTGCTCATTTTACCAGGAAATTATACATATTTTATAACAATGAAATGGTGAATAATGAAGGGAAGCATTACAATGACGTGAGCATGTGCAGGAGAACTAAAAGCTTGTGCTTGGTCTCAATGTCTCTTGGTGGGCACATTTAATGGACTTTCCAGTATGGTGCAGCTTGTGGATCACACGCATTTCTTCAGCAGATAAACAAAATTTTGTCATTCCACGTCCATCATATATGTCATTCATATCTGCTGGAATGTGAAGTTCAGTTAGTATCATGTACAAAAAAGCTTTATGCCATTAGAACGTGCTTAAATATGTATGTTGCCTACAAACACCAATGTTCAACAGTGGACTGGATAAATTCAATAGCAACTAAGGTGTTACTCATGCAGTCACTTGAGAGGACGCTACAGTTATTGTTTAGGTTGTCAGTTACAATTTTCTTTTGTTTGGAAAAATATTTTTCTGTTTTTTGTTTACTAAGGAAATGTAAATTCAGTTTATGCAATATTAATATCTAAAGAAAAAACACATTCCAGGCAATTCTGCCATGTAGCAATCACTATACTGTGTTTTTGAACTGAATTTTTTAAACAGCTTAATTCATTTTATGGTTTATTATGATTTTACTGTTACTTGTGGTTTTAAGCGATTAGTTTGTCTGCAAGAAATCACTTTACATCACAATGTTTTGATCCCAAATACTTAAATGAGAAAACTCATTTTCATATGATACCATGATATCATCTCTTCTGTTGTTGTATAATGTTGCCTCAAGGCAACGTACCCCCAAAAGAACCCTGAACCCCGTTGAAAATAGATTTGGGTAAACTGCGATGGAGATCATTCTCAGAATTTCTGTCTTATGTTTGCTCTGCTGGGACCTCTCAGGGTGGTGGTCTTGGTCATTGGTCTGGACTTTTCTCCTTGCACGTGTCTTTTCTTCACGTGTGGCGTTGCTTTTGAAAAGCTGTGACATCATACAGTGTTAAGGCATTTAATCAGTCCAGGAGAGAGTTCTTTCGGCTACGTGGTCTCACATTGTCGGTTGGAAGCTTCTCTATTCAAAGTGTAGCATACCTTGAGAGCCATACATTTGTGGGAACAGCCGCACCCAGAGTTTACCTTTGGTTATACATACTGGGCTTTCTTGTCTGTCTGTTATCACTCTATCAAGCCTCTGTAGCATGTATTGTGCAGGACTGACGGTATGTACTTGAGTGAGAAGAAGAATTCATATGCACTGATGCTCATGAATGAGTCTGATCACAGGGTGTTTAAATCACATTGTTTTTTTAAAAAGCCTCACCTAAGACTGATGTGATGGTTATATGTGTGCTTTTTTCTCATCATAGGAGAAAATATAATCAGATTTGAAATAATGTTTTTCAGGCTTTTAGAAGAGAAATGTTTACCGCATTTGTACTGCATCTCACAAGACACACGAAAAGCATTCATTTTAAAACTTTGGCGCAATTTCCCTTTAAAAGTCAACCCCAAACATATCTTTTCACTTTAGCTTTTGCTAGTTCTATATTTTTTGTAAAATGTCACATTTTGTAACGTATTATTTTTATTTGCTTTTATTATATATTTTATGTATTTTTCTTAATGCTATTTTTTTCAAGTTCTTTGTTTTTATTCTAACTTGTATTATTTTTAGAAGTGTTTTATTTTTGGTGCATTTTTCCTTCCTTATTCAATGCTTTTGCTCTATTGTCTGTTAATCTCCTATGCTGGTTATTGCTCAGCACGTGTAAAACACTTTGAGATGCATTTTATATGTAGGACAGTTGACACATACGTAAAGTTTATTACTGTCAGAAGAGAAAAATACTTCATTGTAATTTGTCACGAAATTATTTTACTTTGGAAAATTTGGAAAATTTTTAATCATGTCTTACCCGAAAAAAACACCTTATTAATGTTTACATTTTCATTTAGACCTGCAAAAGTAGTTGGTACACGTTTTTTCTTTCCAGTCAATCGAGTTGCTGTGCATTGCAGTGTTGTGTTTTTATCCAACCCTGTTTATTTCAGTGTAAAATGACACTGTTCCTCACGATGCTAATTGCACGCATAGCTGATATCTCTCTCACAAAAAACTATCACTCAGATTTTTGCTTTTAACAGATTAGTACGATTTTGAGTCCCCACACTTTCATTCAGAAAATGACTCGTCAAGCAATGTCAGGCAACATCTTTAAAGAGGAACAGGTAGTTGTGATCCCAAAATCTGATTGAACCTGAACCTAAGTCCCTCTCTCCCTTTCTGTCTCTCAGCTCATCAAATCTACAGGATGGCTTACCCCCCCTAGCCCACCTACAGAAGGGGGGTCTGGTTCATGCCCTCTTGAAGAGAGACATATCCAACCAGTCTCAGATCCTGGAGCTGTGGGACACAATGCTCAGTGAGTATCTGCCTTCTGCCCTTCCTGCCTGAACCACAGTTCAGCATCCTCCTCTCCACAGCTTACCTGATTCAGCTCAGAATCGAGTGCTGCATCGGTAACAAATACCAAACTGTGCCATGATGTCATCATTTGTCATCAGAGTTCAACGCTGTGGTTGAAGAGTGTGGAGTAGATCTGAACATGTCTTAAAAACTCAGATAGGCTTATCCCATATCCTAGTTTTACTTTTAGACTTCATTTCAAATCTTGCAGTGTAAGACACTGTAAAGTGGATTACAGGGATGCAAGCAGGACAATGAAATAATGGTCTCAGATCCTTTGCCAAGTGTTCAGGTTTGAGAAAATGGTTTATTTCCTGATAAGATTTAGTTTTTTCAATCATTGTGCTCCAAATACAGGCTGGATTTTTGTTCATATTTTGAATGAAAGATCAAATGAGTCAGCAATTCATAGCCTATTTTGCTCATGTTTACCAGGGGTGGCATTAGTTGTGGAGGGCACTGCGCAATCCATCTGACATTCATCTCAATATTACATATTTTTACATACATGTTTTATTTCATTGTTTGCCTTTATTGTAATCAATAACGGTTTGTGAATTGATGAATATACCATATCACGAATATATCATCCACATACTATTTATTTTGGAATGTTTTCTGCCTTGAGATTTGACTTTTGAAATATGAGGCATTCTGGAAATGAATTTTATCACAACTTTATTCACGTTTTGAGTCTCTTCAGAATCATCTGCAGGTCTATTCATTATTATGAATTTAAAGCATCAGGAACATCAACATCTAAAACAGCTTCCTACTAATTATTCAAAGGTTGTGAAGTTGAACACGACTAACATATTAGACTCTTGTATTTTTCTGAAATTAAATTGGTTTTACATTGTTTTGTAAAGTTTTGTATGTTGTAGAAACAATATTTTGGTAAGTTTATTTTGAGGGGTCCTTTTTAAATGAAACATTGACATTAACAGATTGTAAGTAACATGTCAATAACATATGTGGGTTAGGATTAGGTTTTGGGTTGAGGTTAAGGTTAGCATTAGGATTAGGGCCAGGGTGAGGGTTGGGTGTTGGGTAAGGTTGGTAAGGTTAGGCTGTGCGTAATGAAGTAACATATTAACAACTCAACTAATGTTAGTAATGTATCTACAAGATATTCACGTAGAGTGTATTCAGATGCTTCACTTATGCTACTTCACTGAAATGTTGTTACTGTGTTACTGACAATGTGTTAAGAGCTTATTAATCATCAATAAAGGATACTAAACAGCCTTTTGTTATTTTGAAGATTCCAGCACTGAAGTCACGCCAAACATGACCATGTCTATCTTGAACATCCTCAACCGGACCCTACAGGCCGATCAGGTTTGGAATACCGTCATGATGATTCATGGCTTTGCTGTTATCTGTCATCTCAGTCTGTCCAGTCAGTATCTGAGTATTAACTGCTGTAATCTTCATTCTAAATCATTATAAACGTGGTGCATTTTGATGATTTTCATTCCCTTTGACAGCTGTTAGGCTGTTTTAATATGCTTGATGAGATCTTATGTTAGTGTATCATTTGCGTTATAAATAGCTTGTCCAAATGCCTGAGGCTGGCATTCCACTGTTGCGTAGAGCAGCCGCCACTGTATGAGCTGGATGTTTGTTTTCCTGCTGGAAACCAGAAGGCAACAAACTCCATATAATGAAGCACCTGGGTCTGATGAAAAGCAGCAGCCAGAGTACACATACTGGGTTTAATGAGCTGAGAAAGCAATTGTGTTGTTGTTTGTTCAAACACATTACATGGTCCTTTGTGAAGGTGCATGAAGATGCATTGTCTGATATCTGAGTGCAGAAATGCTTAGCATATTTTTCATAGGCCGCTCGTTTGATTATTTGGTTAGACCGTCTTTGGTGAGAGTCCCTCAGAGAGAGTGAATGAAGATAATAGCTCTTACTTGTTATTCCGTTTGGCTCCTCTAGGACACCGTCAGCTCCATCCTGGACTCATTACACAACCTGAAAAGCTCCTTCTGTGGTTTCTCCATGTCTGTGCTCAACTTGTCCCGCACGGACCAGATGACCACTGCACTGCTCAGGTTCTGTAGGTCCAATGATTCGTTGATGGAAGTGTCCTTCTCGACACTCAACCAGGTGGGGATATGCTACACTTCACTCATGCTCAAAGATCTAACAGTTTTATTTTCATTGTTTAGTTTTTACTCGTTTATTTAATTAGGAGAGCCCTTTAGGATATAGGTACCAAATCAGTCCCAAATCAGGAGAAAGATTTTGGAAAAAATGTACTGTAGGCCATCATTTATAAGACTACATGACACCTAGATAAGCTCATCATGACCACTGACATAAACCTACATAAACATAAACACATAAAAGTAAAAGTACCTTCCCACACAATAACTTAAGTAGAAGTACATTGGGTCAAAAAACTACTTAAGTATCTTATAGAACTGCAGCAGAACTTCATAGTAAATCCAGCATCTGTCAGCATGAAGTTTGTACTGCTTACTCAGCTCTTTTTGGGTTACTTTCAGTCTAAAAGTAAATGCTAACACTCCGAGTTCAGAGGTGCGGCAGCAAAACATAATAACACCAAAATAAGGAATTAGTAACCAGTAAATATGATTGGCAAACATAACTGAGTGAAAACAGATTAATGTAAAACAGATGTTAATGTAAATGTAACTAGTTACTACCCACCTCTGGAAGTGATATAGCACATTATAACTACTGACTTTATAACTTAATGTATGTCACAGTGAAGCTAATAATGTGAAATATCAGAGAACATTGGGACTTCAACAGGTGCTTAAAAACAATGCAATTAATTTATCAAATCATTAAACAATGACTTAATTACGTGTCCTGTAATATGTAATAAATACCCTGACTGACCTTGATGATCTGTAAGGTCACTGTAGCCCACTTCACTGAGCCGAGGAAGGCTCACTGCAAACTCTTACAATCTATTACAGCTCAGTTGGTGGGAGATTTGCTTTCTAAAATAAAGCTCCTGAACTGTAGAACAACATTCCACGGAACGTGTAATTTTTTTTAAAATCCAAATTAGCATTCCACTTAAAAATGATCAAGGGTTCAAGGGTTCTTTAGCAAAGACAATGGATCTGTGTAGAGCCTTGTTGAAAAAGGTCCTATTTAGAACCATATATAGACATTCTCCCTCATTCTGAGGAACACTTTAATGATGAAAAGGTCCTTTAATCATGCAAAGGGTTCTTTAAATGTTGCTTCTTCTATATATATATATATATATATATATATATCTTTATTTAATGAGTAGATTTGTTTTACCTTTTCAGTTTTAGCTTTACTTATATTTACTTATATACTGTTAAAACAATTTGAAGACTTTGCTACTAAAATTAAAAGTGCTATATTAAAAAAGAATATATCATTAGCATTATTAGTAGAAGTAGTAGCATGGGTGTACTATTATACTTACAGACTGAAGAGTAAAGGAAAGTAAAGAAAGATTACCCCAATAAATATCACTCAGGCTGTGATGTGGTTAGTTTTTAGCACCCTTTAAATATTCTTTTTTTAATGAACATATTCATCTCACTCACATGTAACACGATAAAACTTGGTAACGCCTTCTTTTACACTTGTTTAAGTTTTAGGTATTTGCCACTTAAGTGTGATGTCAAAAATACTAGATAATTATTTGGGTAACATGATTAACAGGTTTTGGCTATTAAACAGATAAAATACAGTAAGATTTGTCATGATTGGATTATTACTTGGATGTGGTAAGTACATTGTAAGTAAACATTCTCATTATACAGTTTCACTGTAATGTTACATGTTTTAGCAGGAAAGTCAACTGAAAACACTTCCAAGTACCAGATGGTTCTATGGGGAAAAAGGCAGTACAAAGACACGTGAGGACATAAAAGCTTTATATAGTATGTACCAGGCTATACCTAAACACAGAGCTGAATCTGGGCAGTAAATTGTTGGTACTTACCACCTTGTTACTCCAAATTGTCCAGTTCTGAGATATTTTACTGTGTCCTTTTCAACTTAATAGCTAAAACCTGTTTCAGGCATTTCAATGTAATTTAGTTAGACTGTGTTGGTACTTACCTCCAAAATAGTCACAGCACTTTGTAACCACTTACCAATTTACCAGGTATTAACCTGGTAACACACTTATCAGATTAATAACAAGAACTTGGTATTATGGGACTATAAACTATTACTGCTGTTATTAACTGTGGTTATAGACTGTTCTAATGTATTCAGCATATTAAACCATTAAATGTGTCAGAAGAGGTTTAGTCAAATAACTCATATTAAGTTATAACACTTTGGCCCTACACCCCTAGCTACACAGTTGTATTCAAAAGTTTGAATACCCCAGTCGGATTTCATGTTTTGTTGATTTTCTAAGTGAAAATAAGGCAATACACCCTCTACAGGGAACACATGTAAATATGGTATTTTCCTACAATTTTTAGTGTTTATTTAAGTTAAGTGTTACGTTTATTTGCTGAGGTTAAGATATTGAAAAAAAAAAGTCAGAGTGAAATGCGCCATACATTTTGCACATTTTTAGTTTTTTACTCACAATATGTTAAATTCAGCAAATAAACAGTAGCTATACATTAAAATGTGCAGACGTGGGCAGATGTGTTAGTTCAGTTTCACTTCAACAACAAAGTGTAGTTTGTGCAAGGGTGCCCAAACTTTTGCACAGGGCTGTATCTCTGATTTTTGCACTTAATTTCAGTACATATGATTAATACATTTGTTAAAAGAAGGAACTGAAAGTCCCTTGAACCCTAAGCTTATTATTCAGTTATTAATATTAATGCCTATTATTAAGGATAGTATAAATTATTCAGTTGCTACAATATACACAGCTATAAGAGCTAAGAACTTAGAACTTACAGTCTGTCCCATAAATGAGCCTCTAGCGTTTAAATGGTATAAAGAAATATATATATATATATATATATATATATATATATATATATATATATATATAAATGAGTTGTGCTTCATTGTCTTTTATGTATTCTACTCAATGTATAGTAAGTTGATATGTTGTGTTCTTTCTTGTGGTGATACCATCGCATGCAGTCTGGATAGAAGAGAGATCAAACACTATCCCTCTCCCTCTGAGCTCCACCTCGTCCCTGCTTTGTCAATCCCTGTGAAAACACGTTGACTTATTTCAGTTCTCCATTTGTGACACACACACACCCTTAAAGCCAAATAGTATATGCCCATTTAACAATAGACGCTGAATTTAAAGTGTACAGTAGACTTAGATCAGTAAAAAGAAAGTTGCGCAAGTGAAAACAAAAGGAATAAGCCACAAAGCCCTTGACTGACATGATGTCAGGATGTCTGCCTACACTTTCTTTTCAACATGCTTTAATGTGTGTTTTTATGTGCGTGGGTTGTTTGTTGGCAGCTATTGGCACAGTTGATGCTAGAAGATCCGGTAAAGGTCATTGAGTCTGTTGAGATGGCTGTGATAGCAGTGGATCAACTTCAGGAGCAGAACCCAGTGTGGGACTTCCTGCTGGGTCTGCCGGACCTCTTCGTGAAGGCTACTGACCAGGACATGATCATGGCTGTTGCTGAGAGGCTCTCGGGCCTGAAGGGGTGAGTGAGTGTAGGAGCCATGTAGAGGGAATGAACGTGGAACATCAGTCTTGGTGTTCTGTCATGGTACACAAGATATATGCATTACCCATGGACATACACTAACAATACTTATAGGCGAAAGTATTGGGACACACCTGTTAATTGCTGAGTTCAGGTGTTTCTGCTCCACACATTGCTAACAGGTGGATCAAATTAAGCTCATAGCCTTAATTAATAATTAATTTAATTAAGTCACCCTTATTAGTCCCCTAATGGGGAAATTTCACCTCTGCATTCAACTCATCAGTGCAGTGAAACACTACATACACTCTAGTGAAGACACACACTAGGGGGCAGTGAGCACACTTCCCTGTAGCGGTAGGCAGCCCTATCCGCTGTGTGTGGGGAGCAGTTGGGGGTTAGGTGTCTTACTCAAGGGCACTTCAGTCGCGTGCTGTTGACTCATGGGATCGAAACGGCGACCTTCTAGTCACAAGGCTGGTTCCCCAAGCTGCATCCCACAACTGCGCCTTGCAGTCCCGATAGACAAACACTGGCAGTAGAATGAAAAGTCATTGTAAGTGTGGCACTGTCATAGGTAGCCACCTCTGGGCACAAGTCAGTTTGTGAAATTTCTGTCCTGCTAGATCTGCCCCGGTCAACTGTAAGTGCTATTATTGTGAAAGGGAAGCACCTAGGAGCAACAACAGCTCAGCCTCAAAGTGCTAGACCACCATGAGTGTAGATACAAGGTAGATTCACTTAAAGCATTTATCAAAACTTCTGCATAGGTTAATCATTGAGATGCAAACAAAGTCATCTTGAGTGGATTGGGGTGAAAGGCTCTGTTGTAGAGAAACTTGAGTCAGAACTGTTTACAGCAGTCCTAATAGAAACCAGACAGCTGAAGAGTTTATTGCCTGTAAATGTTCCCTCACAGAAAGCTATGTTTATGCTGCTGATGTGTAATCCATTGTTTCACAATAATTTTGTGACTTTCTTTTTTGTTTTCTTTAACAACTTCATGGTGGAGAGTGTATATAGGATGTTATGAGGCAATATAGTCCCAAATAAAACTCATGTTTTTTTTTCAGTATCACCTCTATCTTACCATCCTATAATTCTCAGAAGACTGTTGTAGGTACACTTGTAGTTTTGGAAAGTAAATATAATAAGTGTATTTACACTGTAAACATTCCAACCCTGGTTCCTGTCACCACCACTGTCTGTAAGTTTCTCTACAATGAAGCATTTCAAGTCAAACCTCTAAGAATGACTGTTGTCTCATGATTGCATATATTTTGAAAAGTTAGTTAGTTAGTTCACTTTAATGAAGCAGCTGGTCAGTGTATGCTGTGTTAAATATATTTGATATGTTTTCTTTCAAAAATTAATGACTCATATTTAATAGCTGGAAATGTAAGAAATTATATGTATGAAAATGATCAAGTAATAAATACACAGTGCTATGTATATTGCTGCTGTTGGAAGAAAACCTTGTATCTCCATTTTTTTTTGTTCTTCAGTTTTTGGCATAATTTGAAAATATCCCAAAATGACTCAGAAAACATCTGGTTCCATTGACTTACATTAAAAGTAAAGTTACCGTTTTGGAGATGAGGTTTTCTTCTGACAACAGCGATATGCTATATATACTAATTATGCATGTGTACAAAATTACATTTTGTTGGTTTTTTAAGTCACACAACCTCTAGAGAGAATGCACTTCTGTACATTTAATATTTTATTCCTATATATTAAACTCAAAAAAAGAAACTGCAGTAAAATTTACAAAAAAAAAACAGTTCTCTGTAGTGGATGTGTTAAAATATTCTCTTAAAAAAATAAACAAAACAGGTAACTTGCACATAATTGTATATATGCTATAATCGTAGCGTGAGGATTTGGTTTTGCCACCTGACCATAGTCTCAGTGTTTTTTCTTTTTCTTTTTTAATAGGGCCCTGACTTCGATTCAGAGCAGCTTCCCACAGGCCAACATTTCTCTGGACATGGTGAACCCAGCCATCGCTGAAGGAATTGATATCCTTACCTACCTCCGTAAATGGAAGGGCAGAAGTATGTCCAGCAAACGTCACCTCCCGCTGTCTGTTACAACTTCTATCTCTGTTATCCCAATTACTCCCGCAGCTCATTACCTAATTACATTACATTACATTACATTACATTTACATTTAGCAGACGCTTTTATCCAAAGCGACTTACAAATAATAATTACGGCATTAATGAGGAAGACTCACTCAGAGTTAGATCAGTTGTTAGGTTAGCCAATGAATGTTCATCCTGCTTGTCAGTCCCTGCTTCCCAAAGCTTGTTTTTGCTAAAAGGCTGGCTGCCTCTCTCGGGTCCCTGATGATGTACCAAAAACAGAGCCTGTGAGGGGCTTATACCTGTGTTCACAGAGTCGCAAGGGAAACAATAGAAAGAGCAGCTAGCTGGTTTATTGCATAACTTCAATACGTCTAGGGTCTAGAGACAGACCTAGTCTAGTCCAAAATTAGAAAAGTACCTGAGCAAGTTACTCTGTGCTGCCTGAGATGTAAACTCAAGGTGAGATGATGCCCTTTCTCAAAAATAAAATGATAAGAAGTGCTGATGAAAGGGAGGGTGTCAAATTATAGCTATGGGTTCAAAAGAGCTGCTAACTCTCTGAAACCTAATAGAGTCTCTGACATAGGCTGCAAAACATAAATGACTTCTATACACAGGTGTTTATTGTTAATACCATATCTATTATTGGACTATCATAATCCCGTCAAATATTACTGCTTCATTACTGTAATACTGTAAAGAGTATTAAACCTGTACAAGAGCTCACATATAACCAGTCTGGTCCTTCTCACGCATAAATATTAGTAATATGTCTAATGTCATATTTTGCTCACATGCGATTGTCTCCCATATACATGATTCATGATTTATTTTCCAATTCCATGCAGATGCGACTTTTTCCCTTGCTGATGTGTTGAGGCCAATGAATGAGTCTCTAATTAGCCCAGAGATTTCCACCCTGATCCAGCATCTCCAGATCCCTCTGGATAAGGTACAACAACAAGTCCCCATGCTTATCAAAGTATCAGTAATTTGCCTAGCCACTGGCAAGGTTCAGACATTATTTTGTTTATATATATTATCTCATATATGCGTATTATATATATATATATCATCACCATCTTTAACCGCTTAATCCAGCTAGGGTTGCGGTGTGTGTGTGTGTGTGTGTTGTGTGTGTGTGTGTAGAGAGAGAGAGAGAGAGAGAGAGAGAGACAGAGAGAGAGAGAGAGAGAGAGAGAGACAGAGAGAATATACAGAACCATAGAGAAGCTCATTTATTAAATTCCCAGTCAAAACAGCCATTAGGTACAAGTTAATCATTTTACAGCATCAGGAAACAAAACAGAACATTAAACAAAAGCCTCAACTATGGAGCCCCACTGGTGACATCCCCTATAAATAAAAAAAAACATGTGGTCGCTACTTAGTAAGACATGGGAACAAGAAAATTAAGTCAAGGCCATGACTTTGTAAAGCGTGGAAACGAGATCCCCTACTGCATCGCTACAACTTAGTAAGGCCCATGCCTTTCTAAGTGGTGACCAAGCTTTAGGATATCATTCCCATGTATTAATAAAGCGTGGCCATGCGTTATTTTTAATTAGGTGGGATGTGAACAGAAGGGCTCTGTGCTCAACAACTGAATACAATACTACATTTTTCAGTATTCAGTGTTTTCAAGAGATTTGCCTTCAAGTTTTCTAAGAAATCCACTTGGATATTTTTCCACATTGCCAAAGTTCAGTCTTTATGGATCCCTGCTGGTGACATCCCATGTAAATAAAAATAATGCATGGCCATGCCTTATTAACATGTGGGAATGAGATCCTGATGTGTGATCGTAACTGTGTAAGGTGTGGGAACGAGATCATGCCTTACTTCACTCATGGCCACGCATTAGGATCTCGTTCCCATGCCTCATTAAGTCGTAGACACTACTTAATTATCTTGTTCCCACACATTACCAAGTTGTGGCCATGCATTATTTTTATTTTTCTGTCACCAGTGGGGCTCCATACAGTCTTAGAAGTTGATTGTATTTTCTGCTTCTCACAATGCAAGGATTCCCTAACACAATCAATAATGTTGAGGTCTGGACTCTGAGACGGACTGGTCCGTCTGTTGCTTAGAACACATCAGAAGCGTCTGTGTTTAATTCTGCCTTCTCAGAATTATCTCCTGAAGAATGAGTAACTTACACTTAATGGGCATTTTGAATGGAAACTAAAGAACTGAATGGTGAGACTCTGACTTTTGCACAGTGCTATATTTTAGACGACACACTTTGTTTGACTTCTACAGGTGACTGTGCTGTTCAACAATGAAGCCTTCTATGCCTTTCTGTGTTCCACACCTGTTGGCGGCCCCTCTTGTAACCGATCCATAGCTGACATGGTATATGGATGCATAATCCAAGAAAAGGTTGCTCTTCAGGTACGTTCTGGTTAGACAAGCTATTTTTGGCAACAGAACAGTTGCTAGAATTCTGTCCCTCGAGGGACTGTAGGCTGCCGTATAGCATTGAAATGCTTACATCAGAAGTTCCTGCATTATTAAACTGATCAGTTTGTGAGTTTAAACAATTAATGCCATTATTTATTGATGGCTCAATCCGTGACAGTGGTTGAAATCAAGAGTTAGACGTCAAAGATATTATCAGATTTTACAAAATAGAATTTTTTTTTAATTAAACCAGTTCGAAGTCACATTGTGGCCTTATGAATGCACTTTAAAACCATTAGAATTACTCTGTTCATTTAGATGTTATTGTTTGTTGTGTAGATTACCACATACTGTATTCTCAAATGCACAACTTCCTGCACTAATGCATCATTAGCTAACTCACGAGGAGACGCACACACCTAGTGGATACAGTTTCTTAGGAGACAGGGGCACTCATTCAGCTGGTGAGCCTCCAGGGAGCTTCAATTAGAATTGTCTCTCAGTAAAGGGCAAACCAGGCAAAATCCATATTTTAGCACCCACATATTTCCCCTCCCCCACTGCTGTCCCTAGAGCTTTCCTTAGAGTTTCAAGTAATAGGCGTGTATTAAAGGGGATTAATATATTTATCCACTGATTCTTCAAAAAAGTCTGCATAATTGAATTATTGAGATGTAAACAACGTCATTCAGAGCGACTTGATGTGAAATGCTTAATTGTAGGAAAACCTACCAGTTTCTTTACAGTGATGGTGATAGGAACCAGCGCTCATCATGTCTATAACACAAATATAGCCATTTTATTTACTATCCAAAACCACCATAGTGATAGTGATACCTCTAACAATTCAGTTCAATTCACTCTTCTTTGGGTACTATTTTGAATCACAACGCTCCATATGCAAAGTCATATGCAGACGTTTGAACACCACTGGTCAAATAACATGTTTTGTTGAGTTTGAGTTATTTGATGAGTTTAACATATCGGAAAAATCGAACATAACGTATGAAATGTGCCGTAACATTTGCACAGATTCCATTTTATGCTTTATTTGTAGTTCACCGTGTTAAATTCAACAAATAAATAGTAATTGTGCACCAAAATGTGCAGAGGTCTGTTCCCTGCAGAGGATGTGTTCACATGTTTTCCCTCAGAAAATCAACAAAACGTGTCATTTGACGGGGGTACCCAAACTTTTGCATACGACTTGCATACATCTCCACTGTGAATGGACTTTAAAAATGTTTCATTTTAGGCCAAAATCTTCTGAAAAACTATTGTAAAGCAATGTCTCTGGCTTATCTAGAGCTTTATATTTGGTGTGAAGGACAAACTGTGCCTTTAAAATCATTTGAGAAGATGAGTGAGTCTTTTATTTCTAGGCTCTACTACTATTGCTGATATTTCTAAATGTCTGTGTTTTTTGTATGACATTAAAACAATGTTGATAAATATGGTTGGTGTATCACTATGAGTAATATCACTGTCAACTCCCCCAGCAGATGGGCTCTGTGCCTAGACTCTTAACACTACATTCACCTATGTCACTTTGCTCTGGATAAGAGCACTTTCCATGAGAATGGAGCTGTTTAGACTCTAAATTGCAAATTTAGATGTATTATTAATCTTGAAATACACTGCGTTGATACCAAAATGCATGTTCTATTGACAGATGATGTTGGCCTGGAGTCAGTCTGCTGCCTCTGCAGACCTTGCCTTTGTTAAAAATTTACTGGGTGCTATTCCCTCAACGGGAG
The DNA here is from genome assembly GCF_015220715.1 of Pygocentrus nattereri. Lineage (NCBI taxonomy): Eukaryota > Metazoa > Chordata > Actinopteri > Characiformes > Serrasalmidae > Pygocentrus > Pygocentrus nattereri. Next base: position 11,459,817 of record NC_051216.1, on the reverse strand, counting down.
CCTCCAGCGGCAGCAGGAACCAGCGCAGCAGTGACAGCCAGCCACAGAACCTGCAGGAACAAATGTACACAGCCTAAGTCCTTGAATTATTATGATATAGCCAATGATAAAACTGTGCTTTTGTGATATATTATTAATGGGATGTTCCAGCGAAGAATCTAACTGACACAATTTTTCACCTACCCCAAATGTAGCCAGTGAACCGGTTTAAAACTGGAAGTTAACATTGCTAACATTGCCCCTGGTTGTCACCCAAATCTTTTGCGTAAATCCTTCCACAAAACTTCTCAAACTGCATGGAGGTCTTTATTAAGGTTGCACAGACTTGCTGATGTGATACAGGATGTAGTATGACTTACAGTGAGCTATAAAAATGAACAGAACGTCAGTGAGTGGCTGAACACCTGTTGTCTAAAATGCCTGTCCACGCTGTCGAGCTACATGAAGTAATTTTGTTTATTTTGATGGTTCATAGTTATGTGCCTTAAACCACATTCAGTCTTAATGAGGATCTGGATGTAGTTTGAGCGCACCGAGAGATGTTTTGAGGACGTACTTGCAGAAAAGATTTGGCTGACTATTGACTTGTAGTGTTTGTATCGACTTGTAGCCAAGCACAAAACTAAAGAAGAAAAAAAAATTAGGTGCCAAACATTTCTTGGCTTAATGTCTGAAAATTGTGTAAGTGGTTCTCAAGCAGGTCTCTAGATCCCCATATGGTTTCTCACTCTAGCAGTCCCTTTGCAAATCTCTGTTTTAATGTATCAATAGTGCTTTATATCTCAATATACTTTCACATCCCTCCTCATATTTTCTGTTATTCATAGATTCCTAAGTGTGGGCAGTGTTGTAATAGACACGCTGAAAGGGATACCTGGCTGGAATTACATTAACCTGTTTTTGATGGGAGCTCATTCCTCCATGCGGACTGCCACAGCAGCTATGGAGACACAGATAGGTATTCAATATTCAAGAGAATAAAATGAATATAGTTTGCATTTACAATGGTTGTGATTAAAAAATGCTAATTAATACATTTCCTGTTTGCAGGATACTTGGATCCTGTGCTGCAGGATGCCAGGAAACTCCAAGCAATGGTCTTGTCCCTCATGCAGAATGAGACAGAGGCAGACGCCTGGGTCAGACGTGTCATGGACTCTGCTTTGCAGACTGTGACTGAGGTGCGCCAGCTGAAATGATCTAAACAGTGAACACTGTTGTTGTTTTTGTGTCTCTAATGTTAAAATTACTCATTGGATTTCCTTGATTTAATGAAAAAGGCTCTAATGGGACACATGGACTGCCCTCGCTTGGCTGCTCCCTGGGCTTGGATTTCAGCATACACCTCAATGGATCCTAAGTTATGGGCTGCATTAATGTGTCCTGGCAATGGTTCTCATTTGGAGGATGTCTTAATGGCACCACTGATGCCTCTGGTGCAACAGGTACATGCAAGCGGAATTTAAAAAACGATAGGATTTGTATGCAAAGTTGGGATGTTTTGCCCTTATTTGTATTTATTCTTGTGCGTGTTGCTTTTGCTTATCTTTGTTTTATTCATTTGTGCAGGTGAATCAGTTAATTGGCATAGCTAATAGTACTTTGATGTATGACGTCACACCCGCCATGATCCTATCAGAATGGCACAGCCTATATCGCACGTCAATGAAGTACAGCGCTTCCAGCCAGGCACTTGTTGAAGAGCTCAAACTGGAAGATTTTTCTGAATGGATCGAATACAACATCACAGTCAACTGGCCTGAGATCCTCATAACCAGGTCAGAAACTGCCTGTACTTTGAAATTAGTGGTTCCCTTTTTTCAAACATTTGAAACCAGCATTCTGTTCATAAAATATTTGTTGGTTGTAGGTTTACATCGACGTTTTCAGTAACAACCAGTTTAATTTGGTTTGGTTAGTTATGTGCTAAACATATACAAACATCTACATACATATTGTGAAAATAATACTTGCATGTTTTGTAAGATATTTCGTTTTCTTTTAAAGTGAAGTTGAAACATTTAGATTTGGAGTTAAATAATAAAAAAAAACCCTTAAAAAAATCTATTGCTGTCCCATGTTTTCATGTCACTACCAAAATAGTTGTAGTCCATATCCAGAGACTTAGCCATGCCCCTACATTTTAGCACAGGAAGTGAGACTGCATCCCTGTCCCTCGTGGCCACATAGTGAGCAGTTAGATCCCATTATTTTGAAGCAAACGTTTCTCAAAGTCTAAATCTTAAGAATTATCACTGCCAAAACATATTTAAGTTAATATTTTGGTGTTTTAATGAACAATGCTGATTTATGTGTGTCCAACAGTTCAAAGGTGTACATGCTAGTCATATACTGGCTAGCATTTTTGAGTTCTGCTGAAAATGAACTAAAACTGTCATCATCAAAATAGTCAATACCAAAATATTAGGGAAAGTTTTGATAGGGTTATGACTATTTTGTTAGTGACAAATGGAATGTTTAATCATTTATTATAATGAAATAGGCATAATCAAGGTGTAGAGTCCCTCAAAGCAAGGATTTAGTGAAGCAAAAGTCAGAATGAGTTTGAACAGCTTTGACAGAATGATTGGTATATATGTATATGTACAGACTCTACAGAAACGGATTGCTACAGTGTATATTATTCTTCAAAACTCTGTCAAGAATCTGTCATTCTTTACTTTGCCATCCAGGAGTATAGAGACATTTGAGGTTTTGGGGTCACATCTTCAAAACAGCTCTCAATGGTCATCCATGGAACCATACTTCCACATGGCTTACTGGATCTTGACCTTCCAACCTAATGTGACTGCGCCACCAAACTGTGAGTAACACTTAACAATTAGACCACACATACATACTTACTGATACAGACTCCAGTTATGGTGTGTACCATAAATATTTTGTATAGAGTCGGTTAATAAAATGGAAAACTTTTCCTGTGGTTTCTTGATGTAACTTTACAGTGACTTATTTATAGTTGTCTGTATAAAAACCAGAATATACCACTTTATAATATTACAAAATTTCTTTTGCAAGAGGACATATGACTTGGTTCTTTTAGCAAGTATCTGTTGCTAAAAGAAAATTTCGGTGTACAGGCACTTTTGCTCCAAAAGGCATTGTGTGTCAGACTGGGTTTACATGGGAGAAGTTTATTCCACTGCTTGAATCTCTACTCCGTGAAGTTAGGACAAATCCAGCTGCTCTGCTAAGGTGCGTTAGCTTCAGACTTTTTTTGTGCTGTGATCACCAACATTCAAATTTCTGTTCTACATTTCTCAAATGATATGCTCATCTGGGAACTATTTCAGTTATATTAGAAGATTCTACTCAATATTTTTAAATGTATAAATACTGTAATATCATGTTAGGGTTTACCAAAATTAACACTAGACCATTTTTGTACCACCTTTAGACCTATCCAGGGAGCAGAGGTTTTGCTGCAAAGCATCTACAGGGACACCTACATGAATATGCTAAAAAAGTTCCTCAGCAGCTCTGGGGAGGATTTTTCTGGCTGGTCACCACAGAACATATTGCTGAGTCTTGCTGCTTTGGTGGACACAAACATTCAGCTCCTCTCAAATATCACATCAATTAATCAGCTTGACAACAAGGTCTTGATTGCAATGTTGAATAACATTGTGGAGGCCTTTGGTCTGGGGGAGCTGGAGGTACTATGGTCAGGCAGCTCCCCGAACAGCAACCACAACACTGTTGTTATGAACATTATCCAACTGTTGAAGCCAGAGTCCATCCAGACGCTTTACAGTGAAGGGAAATTTGCAGTACTAGAAGCTATTTTGCGCGTTCTTGGCGAGGTCTTGCCTCCTGAGCAACAGATTCAGTTTAAACAGCTTCTAAACCGCACACATGCCCTCTTTGGAGATTTGGCAGTCTGTTCAGCTACAGGTCAAGACTGCCTGGCTGAAGTTCCAAAGGTTTTCCAGACTTTGTCATGGCTTGCTGAAATGATTTCAGTAGGATCAAATGCCAATGTCACAATAACACCCAGTCTGGACAGCATGACTCTGTCAGTCACTGGTCATATTCTAAACCTTATTCTACCATGGAATACATCAGTGGACACCATCACCAAGGTCCTTCAGCTCCTTGAGGTGTTGTCTGCATCACCCAGTATAAACATCACCAATATTCAGCACACACTCCAAACCTTCAATCTCACCATTTTGGATCTGAAGAAAATTGTACAACTATCTGAGTCCTCTTCTGTACATCTGCTACTCAGCAACCTCTTGGACATTAGTAACTCCTCGGAATGTCTGAACCTATTTCCCCAGAATATAACATCTATAAGGCCCCCAGGTTCCAGTGAAGCAGAATGCACTCTGAAGCTTTTTGAAAGAGCACTAAAATTAATTCAGGTTATGCCATTCCCTGAAGGTTCTCGGGCAATTATATCAGCTTCTTCTAATGCAATATATGAGGAGGTGATGAAGCTGAAGAACATGTTCAGCCTGGGATCTGGGCCTGTCACCATGTCAGAGAATGTTTTGAGAGCTGTCTTGGCAAACATCAGACAAAACCTTTTACATCTCAATGTGGGAAATGGCACATTGATCGGAAATGACCTCAATTTATTGGAGAAGCTATTAAATGTGACACTGCATGAGCAATATCCATACTTCATGATCAACTCTACATTGTTGTCACAACATTTATCTGCACAGAAGGTTTATAGTGAGATTGCTTTGTGGTACTTACACAAACTGGAGAATGCCACCAGTGAAAGCATGTTTAAAGAGTATCTCTACCAACTAATTCACCTGACCAAAGTGCAGGTTGAAATCAGTGCTGCTCAGTCAAACTTCTCAACACTAGTGTCTAACCAGATCCAATACTTGATAGATCATATACATCCTCCCCTAGATGGAGCAGGTTTGAAAATGATCAGCAATGCTGTGATCACCATACTACAGGGTCAACTGCAACTGATAAAGATGAACCTTGAGATTCAGCAGAACTTCTTTGTCTTAATGGGTTTGCAAGGTAATACAACTCTTCCCAGTGACATTGAAGCTCAGCTTATGAACTACTTCAACTTGACTCTAGATTGGATCAAAAATCCACAGCTTACAATGATCATTGCTAAAATCTATGACTGGAACAGTGACTCTGGGCAGGCGCTTGGCAACAAATTGCCAGAGAAATTATTGTTCAGCCTCATCTCTGTGGTGGACAAGCTTCTCTTCAATGTGAACTACACGGACCAGTTCAACAGTCAGCTCCTAATAACAATTTTAAGTGACATTCTGGAAGGTTTTGGCCTAGGACAATTGGAGGTACTATGGTCAGACAAATCCCAGAATACTAACCTCAACAATGTAGCTGTGAACATTCTCCAACTCTTGAAGCCAGAGTCTATCCAGACACTTAAAAATCAGAGCGAATTTGCTCTACTGGACGCCATCTTTCGTGTCTTTGGAGAGGTTTTGCCTTCTGAACAACGGAGCCAGTTAGACAGGTTTCTAAACCACACACATGCCCTGATTGCAGACGTAGCCATCTGTTCAGCTCATGGTCAGAACTGCCTATCTGAAGTTCCAAAGGTTTTCCAGACTTTGTCATGGTTTGCTGAAATGATTTCAGTGGGATCAAATGCCAATATCACAATAACTCCCAGTCTGGACAATATGACTCTGTCAATCACTGGTCATATTCTAAACCTTATCCTACCATGGAACATGTCAATAGATACAGTCAATAAGGTTCTCCATTTTCTCCAGCAGGTGTCTGCTTCACCCAATATCACTATCAACAATATTCAGCAAGCACTCCAAGCATTCAATCTCACCATTTTTGACTTGGAACAATTCTCTGAACTACCCGGGGCTTCATACTTGCCTATGATACTGTCAAACCTCATGGATACCATCAATATCTCACAATGTCTGAACTCTCAGTTCCATAACATAACATCTCCCCCAAGTTCCAGTGAGGGACAGTGTGCTCTGAGGTTTGTTGAAGGGGTGTTTAGGTTAGTTCAGAAGATACCCATATTTCAAGGTTCTGAGACCATTCTGTCAGCCTCTCTTCATATGGTGTATGAACAGGTAATGAAACTCTGGCAGATATCTAACCCACAGTCTAACCCTCTCATTGTGACTGAAGACGTTTTGACCATAACTCTGCAAAACATCAGACAGAACCTTCAAAACCTCAGTTTGGAGAATGACACATTGACCTTAATCACAAAAGATCTCAGTTTATTGGAGAAACTTTTAAATGTGGCACTCCATGAACAGTATCCATACAACACGATCAACACTACACTGATGTCACAGCCATTGTATGCTCAGAAAGTATATGGTGAGATTGCACTGTGGTATCTACATAAACTAGAGAATGCAACCGATGACGATACATTCAGAATACTTCTTTATCAATTTCTCCGCATGACAGAGATGCAAATTTTAATCAATGCCGCTCAGTCAAATTTCTCTATTCTGGTGTCCAGTGAGATCCAGCACTTGATGGGCCAAGTGCACCTTCCCCTGGAGGAGGCAGGTCTGAACAGGATCAACAAGGCGGTCATGACCTTATTGCAGGCTCAGCTGCAACTTATAAAAATGAACCTTGAGATTCAACAGGCCTTCTATGACTCCATGGGTTTCCACATGAACATAAGCATTCCTGCTAACATTGAAGTTGAGATCATGAGGTACCTCAATTTGACACAAAGTTGGATCACAAACCCACAACTCACTCTGGCCTTTGCCAAAATACTCCAGTGGAACAGCAGTTACATTGACATTACTGAGCCAGGTATGGACCTAGAGCAGCTGATCCAAGCCATGGCTCCACTGCTGTCTCCTGAGGAGCAGGCCTACCTTGGTGTTATTGAAGAGGTCACTCAGGCTCTGAACCATGCCCTGCAACTGGGCAACACTGAAGGTGCCCTGCAGAGCACCAACTTCACAGAAGCCATCATGGATTCTATAAGGGTGTTATTGAGGAATAGCTTCAATGGGTCCATTCCCCTGCCTGAATCTGCCATTGATGATATTACAGCAGTTCTCCATATTTCTCTCCAGCTACTTCTGAACAATGACACAAGCTATGCCCAATCTCAGGGATTCATAGTGCAAGCAGCACTCAGGGCAAAAGACTTTATCATTATCCTTGTTCCAGAGTCTGCTGAAGTCTTGGGTCCTATGATCAACAGCATAATATCATACATTAACATCATCTCTAAGCCAAGTGGATCTGATACATGGAATGTGGCGTGAGTAAACTCTCTCATCTGCTTTTAATATATGATAAACAGTTTTACATGCTTTTTTCATTTGCCTAAAGCATGGTTAATAAAGTAAGACAGGTTTAGGTCTACATTTGACTTTTTAGCAATTCTTTGCTCTAGAGTCCAAAATCTGGTGTTTCTAAAAGTTATTGTGTGTAATTTCTTTAGTATTAGAGCAGTGATTTCTAGTAGTACAGCAGTGGTTCCCAGCCATAGTCCGGGGGTACATCTGCCCTGCACATGGTGTTTTTGGTGTTTTTTTGTTCTTTTGGATAAAAACTGCTGAGCCAAACTATGAACTCAAAACCTGTTTTGATTTTTCATGCATTTATAATGTATGGAAAAAAGTAAAATGTGACTTGAAGTGTAACTGCTATAAAATGATAAAAAATTCTTTAACAAGAGATTTAACCTTTATTTAATAATTAAATGCGTTTTTGTTTTTTTCAGTGTGCTGAATTTGATGGACGGACTCCAAGTTTCTTTGCCTCCGAACAGCACGGCCAAGCCCTATATATCAGTGATAAAGGAAATCATACACTTTATTCTCAACTACAAACAAGGCATGTTCTCTTAGAATAAGCATGATTTAGCAGATTTTCTGTTTTGCTGTGAATGCAATTTAAGGCAATTTATGTTCTCTCTTTTCTATTAGAACTCGAGAAGTTAGAGACATTGTGTGACTGATTGTTGGTTCATTTTTACAGGAAACTTAAGTCTGTGGTCCAGTCTGGGGGAGTTGAATCTTAGCAACCTTGATGAACTTACCAAACAGGTGAGGTTGCTCAAAGAGGGTTTCTTAAACAAAAGCTTTCTTGATCTTTATATAAGGTATGCGTGTCGGTGTTGTTGTTTTGACATACACAGTGAGTCGTTATCAGATTCACAGCGTCATCAAATGTGGGCTGTAGGAAACTTCTTTTGGTAGATACAGGTAGATTCATTACTCACCATCTCTAGTATAAAGAAATCCTAAAAAGACTTATATAACTGACCTGAAATCAATTTGTAATATTCACGTTTAGCATGATGAAAGCATGATAATTAATTATAGCATGCATGTACAGTACTGTGCAAAAGTCCTCACTCCACATCTCAAATGTTGCCTTCTTCTATTTGGTTTATTCCTTTTTCTCAGTAAAAGCTTCATAACAGCCACACATTCTTTCAGACCCATAGAGTATAATTGATAACATATTTAGTGTTGAAGATCTTTATGTATTTTTCTGTTAAATATGTGTTTCCTGCTTTTTTATGACTCTGAAAAATGAATAACTTGTACATAATGGCCATTTTAACTGGAAATGTAATAAACAATAGTGTAGTCACTGACTTTTGCATGGTATATGCTGTCGAATAGCCCTAACAAAGAGTCATTTTTACTTTTTTCTGCGACAGATTGCTGGTGTCCTGGACGCTATAATACCGGTCCTCTCAACTGAGCAGGGTATGGCTTTGGCACCTGAGACTATCAAGGCTCTGACAGAATCAATTCCAATACTTGTTCAGATCCTGTCTGGGAAAGCTGACCAGCTCACCTTTCACAGGTGAACAGCACCTTTACGCATTCCTTGGTCGATGTAAATAATTATACAGCAGTTCCTCTTGCTTTGTCTTCTTGTACGGCAGTTCTTTTTGCTTTGTTTTCATAATTCAGCTGTCAATATTTGGTTTGCTGAATAGGTTGGAGAATACACTGAGTGCTCTTCTGTCAATGCTGAACGACACAGCTGTGTGGAACACTCTGCCGGCCGCTGTGGATGTGGTCAGGAATGTCACAGCATCCATGGTTCAGAGCATACAGGCTCAAACCAGTGAGTGAAGTGACACATCATTATTGTACACCAGCAGGCCATAAACATGAACTATAATAACATAAATACTAAGGGTGTAACAGTACAATGGATCGTATGTAATGTACTGTATCATATCGTAATATCAGCGTTAGCATGTTAGCACATGGGTAGTCAGAGTCCTTATAGGAAAGTCTGTTCACTTAGGGGTCATTTTGGCAACACTCTGTTATTTCCTCTTACGAAAGACCACGTTTTGAATGGGGAAAAACACAGAACTGAAGGAAACTTTGTTTCAAAAACAGATTTGACAAAATCTTTGTAGCATGAATGCTAATATGTAGTGTTCGGCTCAAATAATGAACAATTTTTTTTCCCCCACACACATCTCCACAATAAGAAGGGGGGCTTTCCCCACAACCTGATTACCTGTTTTAACTGAAGGGTGGTACTTTCTGTAATATAGCCACATATTGAGCACTACAAGCTATCCCATTCTTTTTTTCAACCAATGACCTGTTTCCTCCTGATATTATAATATCTCTGATGTAGCACATTAACGTATTAACACATAATAGCTTATGGCTAGTGCATTAGATTGAGTCGCAGTTATTGTTAAGGGCTTATGTAGAAGTTTGAACACCTCTGGTCAAATGGCATATTTTGATTGATTTTCTAAGTGAAAGAAAGCCAACACATTCTCTGTAGTTAACTCACACTCTGCTTTTTTCTGCAGGTTTTAGTGTTTAAAAAACATTAAAGTTTTAGTTTTTTACAGTTTAAGATATTAAGGGGAAAGAAATCTATAAAATATGCCACTACTTTTGCACAGGCAGCCTTTTATACTTTATTTCCCTTCTATTAAAGTTAAATGGGCAGAATGATGTTGTCTGTAGAGGGCATGTTAACTCATATTCACTTTTCATTTTCACTTAAAAGTGTTCACATGACATTTGCCCAGGGGTGCCCACACTTTAATGCTGCTAGGAAACTAGACTGAATGGATCAGGAAAAGCTCTGTGCCATTCACAAATATATTTCACTGCTGCTGGTGAAGCGGAACATTTGCTTGATAGGTTAGTTTGAAATCACTTAAATCACTTGTGAGTGAAGAACGTTGCAGCGGTATTTACTACATGCTTCTGACAGATTGTCATTCACATTAAACAATACAAACCAGTCGTAAAGCATAATAACTGCACATTTTTCACAAACACTGCATAACTGACAATAATAGACACGCTGTGTGTTTAATCTTCTGTCTCCAGGAGTCATCTCCAGTCTCTCTGAGGTTTTGTCAGATGCTATCTTTATGAAGCCCAGAAATGTGTCTTTCATCATCAGTTCATTGCCACGGGCTTTCCAGTCCACCTTAGAAGCTACACTACAGGTTAGACCTACATTCCTTACCTGTGTCAGTTGAACTCTCATGCTTTTCATGGTGCCTGGGCTTACAGTATCGTGTCTTAGAGATGAGGCTCTAAATAGACAAAGTTGGAACGTTGACTGTTCTTTTCAGTTCTTTCCGAGAAGCACAAATATCCCTTTAAGGGAAGTTTTGCAAGACTTGCTTTGTTAATGTAAGACCTAGTTTTAGAAGCTTTTGTGTGCTCAGTTATCTCCAATGGATCTGAAACACAATGCATGAAAAACAACCCAAGTCTTTCATAACATGCCGGTGGGTAACATCCAAGCACACTGCCACAAGACGACTATGGTCGCTGTACTTTCTCTATATGGCAGCACAGGAAATATGCATTATGTAATGTTTGTTGTTCAAAATGAAAACAGACAAATTTTATTCCCCACAAATCAAATGTCATTTAATATAGGGCAGCGAACTGTGGTGACCCGCTTGAGGTGCTTCCTCATCTATTGTCTCTCCTCCTCCCCAAAGAGTGTATGATTACCTTTCCTTATAATGAAATGAATCTGAATGGGAGTTGGAAATCCCTGCTAGGCTACTGAATGTGTTGTGTAAACGTGTCACAGATACATATATGAATCTGCACCCTTTCTACACAATAAGGTCTTCAAAGACAGACGGCGTCACTATCACCTGTTTTGTTTTTCTCAGGTTGTTTAATATGCATGAATGCTGTTTCAGCATGTTATCCCTGCACCTGATCATGATCTTGTGACCCCCTCAGGCTGCTTTGAGTAGGCAGGTGTTGAATTGCAGTGAAGTGCAGAAGATCTGGGAGCAGGTCAGCGATGCAGTTGGGATCAACAGCAGTGTGTTTACAGTGTGGTGTAATGACCGTCTTCAAGCAATCCTGGAAAATTTGCCAAAAGTATCGAAACCAATTGCAAGCCAGAATGTGATGGTGAGACATATGCACACTTGTAGATGAATCAGAGATGCCTTTTATGCCTTAATTTTACATTTCCCTTATTGTCATGCCAGAAACAAGGAAAAATCTTTATTAAATGTATTATTTAAATTAAATTATTGAACATTATTAACAATATACAATCATTTTGAAGAGGAATGGAAACATTTCAGGGTCTTCTTTTGATGTGAAATGATGCATTGTAGAGAATTATACTGATTTCTGTACAGTGGTGGGGTCAAAATGTCTTCAACACAATTATTTATATATATATATATATATATATATATATATATATATATATATATACAATCTTCAGTCTTCTGAGTTTGAGTTAATTATGATAAAATAGTGATGACTCTGAACTATTGGGACTGGGACTATTTTGCTGTATGCCCTCTTTTTTGGGCATTAAATGTTTATGATGAATGAAGCAATAGAAAGAATTCAAAAAGGAAAGTTGCTTGGAAAAAAAATCTATTTACTCATTTTGAATGTTCCATTTGTTTGATTGTTCTGTTTAAAGTTAAAGCATTCTTTTCTTTCTCCTTTAAAATCACCATTTGGAGGTATGGAGGATGTTTTGTTGTGACAGCGATGATGTGTTTTGGAGCAAAAATTAAATAAAGCTAAAATCGAAATTATAGCCAAAACTATATTAAAACATGAGACAGTGTACGACTAACTGAATTAGCCTTTGGAGGCCTTAAATGCTTTGAACATCTGGTTCCTATCACCACCACTGTTAACTATACAAACATAAAGTTTTTTTTATAAATTTATAATTAATTTTATACATTTTTTTCAGAGAATTTCACACCAAACCAGTCTGAATAACATTAATTGCATGTAAATGATGTAAAGCAGGAATTCCTCATGAATGGAAAAATATATAGCAGGCCATTACCATTGGCATATTCTTTATAAACTGTTTTGACATTTTCAAATGGTGCAAACAAACAAATAAACAAATGGATTTGCTTTGAATTTTTTGTGACAAACACGTGGTGACAAAGTGTAAGTCCCAAAATTGTTCTTTCTCAGTGTGATAGCAGAAGCTGACCACTAGATTGCACTGTACATCCAGGCTAGATCCACATTAACCCTTTTGTGAAACACTTTTTCTTCACTGATTTACATTACAATTGCTTTCCTTGCTGTCCACAGGTTATGGACCCCCAGTGGCTAAATGCCACGGCAGCAGAGATCGTGGCCTTTCTGGAGGCTCTTTACTCAGCCAACCTTAATGAGTCCCTGGCCATGCAACATCTGTCACAAACTCTTATGCAGGGTGCTTACATGCTTAACCTGTCACTCTCAGAAGTAGAAAGCCAGCTTAATTTGAACAATCTGTTCCTCTGGCTACAGCAACAGCAAAGGTGACTATACGCTAATGTACAGTATATGTGTTCAGCATGTGTTAACAATGTCACAACATTTGAACCAATTAGGAACATGAAAAGAACCACTGCCAAAGTTTAAACACAGCAGACTTATATATGTTATATTTTTGACTACATAATTTATCACAGATTGCTGATAGATTTAGACTTATCAGCTCCGGACAACTGCATTCTGCAGAAAAAAAACACCAAAGAGTGGAATAATTACATTTGCATTAAGGTTAATTTATTCTGTCTGACTCTGTGCCTCAAAACAGATAAAGTGGCTGCTGTTATTCTGTTATCTGAGTTTTCCTGCTCTTAAATTGATTTTGCCTTGTGCACCCATCTCAATAATGAACTCAGTAGTGATAGGAATGACATTATGCATATCTTGGCAAATCAATCAAGTCAAACTGCTGGAACGTTTATGTTCTGGACACAGATCATTGACCACAGCAGGCATTCTCCAATATCTATACATTTTAGAATAACCATAAAGGCAAAATGATTCAGTCAGTAGTGTTTTATAGTAGTTCAGGTATGTTATAGGAAATTTAATGTAGTTTAAAACTTCAATCTACTGATATCGTACTTTAATCATGTCATCTTGATGTTTGTTATAGTATGCTGTTAATATATAAAGCAAATGTAAAGTGAGGAGATTTCTTCTTGAGCTAACTGGCTAAATATTACATGCTAGCAGAAGACAGGAAGTGTCATAACTTGTATTTCATTTATTAAAATTTATTGATCTTTTCTATTGTTCAGTTCCTTCCTTTTTCAAATGGTCTTGGAGAAATCTGAACTGGAGGCACCGCTGAGGACGTTGAGCTGGAGGCCATATGTTCTGGCAGTGCAGAAAACCATGGACTATGTCCTGCAGGACAGTTACCTTAACAAGAATGCAATAGCAAGCCCTCAGATTGTCATGCAGGCCATAGAAATCGTCCTCACTGCAATGAACATTAGCAGCAAGTCTATAAATGCTTTCTTGAACAGCGATATCTTCACTAAACCTAATGGCTTCTCCACTGACATGCTCATAAAAGACCTGATCTGGAAAATCATTGACATGAAACTGCTGGGAGACCTGCCTGTGGTCTATGACTTGCTGAATCAACTGACCTATGTGGAAGACACAAGTCGCATCTTGGAACAAGTCATTGAACTAGTCAACTGGTACAGCACTGCTGAAGACACTGGAGTGAATCTAGCCATGCAGATCCTGCCCAAGTTGTATGAAATGGTGAAAGCAGTACTGCCAGCTGCCAGCCAGCTGACTTCCCCTCTGCCTTCCTACTCTGACCTCTTCATTGACCTCGCTGGCAATGCCTTGTATTTTCTGAGACAAATCGCCAGCACCAGCAATCTCTTCGCCCCCATGGATAATTACCTCAATCCATTCCAAATGCAACTTGCTCCAGGACAAAATCTAAGGGATCTTATATCGCAGTCGAGAAACTCCAGAAGGGTGGCGTCAAATGTGAAGAGAGAGCCAGTGGATGATTTCCTAGATCTCCTCGAGATAGACTACAGAACATTAGCTCATGTTCTTTCTGTCCCCCTTAGCCATGAGGAAATTTTGGAGACCATGCATGTTTTCTTTGCAAACCCTGATCTTGCAGTCATTCTGAAGGGCCTGTCTGGAAACTCAAGTCAAGATGCAACTATTAACAAAGCCCTCAATGTGCTATCTTACTTGACACTTCCAAGCAACAGGCAGAACTTTATGGAGATGTTCATGCAGATCAGCTATGAAGGATGGAGTCTGGGTAGCATGGATAAGACGGGGATGTTGGCAGAAAGCGTGGGCAAAATGATCGACTTGGCATTGATGCTTTCCCAGGAGTCACCCCTGGGCATAGCTCAGAGGGTTGAACAGATGGCCAAACAGTTCAGTTTTGCAGCATCATATATTGTCAGCCACCAAAGTAATGGCACTAGTCTTGCAATCCTCACTGCCATCAATGATATTCTGTCACAGAATCTGCAGGACACAAGAAATATGAGCTCTCAGATCCAGTCCTTCCTTCAAGCCATTATCAGCTCCATATCTGCATCAGGGTCACAGGCTGGCCTTGCACCTTACATAAAGGCTATTGACCAAAGCTCTGAAGCTTTGATCTCCCTTCTACCTCCTCAGGTAGCTGTATATTTTAACATGTCAGCACAGATGGCAGAAGCACTAGCATTACTTGTGTCAAATCCAAGAAATACAGAGAATGTGCTGTTGTCAATTTACAAGATTGCCAATACCCTCAATCGCACCCTTACCCTCTCAGGCATGACCACTCTGCCAAGTGGGCAGCCTGTCCAAGAGATTATATATCCTTTCTTCCTGAGCAGTGCCTTCGCCACGGAATTCTTGTTCAATCTCTCTGTCTCTAACTATACCTTCAGCAGTGCTCTGGAGCGGGACATGATTTTGACCCAGGCATTTGATCAGATGACCTCCACTCTTCCAGTGGAGGTACAAGTGTATCTCCACCCTCTCAAGTCAGCTCTCTTCTATGCTCTTTCTAATGTGACAAGCACAGCCCAAATACAACCTGCCTTCTTTGAAATCTCTCAGCAAGTTACCATGTCGCTCTTGCTATCCCTAAATATAACTGGGGATCCTGCACACATAGGAGTGAATTCTGACAACTTATCTCTTGTCCTGTTCACTGTGTCAAGCAAGGTATCCAGAATCCTCTATGATAGCCTGATGGCAGATCCTCACTCTGTGCAGATTCCGTACGTGCTTAGATCTCTGAAAGAGGTCATGATGTCCTTGTCCTTGGTACTACCTGTGGAAAATCAGCAATATCTTAACATCTCCCTCCAATTCATAGAAACTGTGGCCATTGCCCTGAACCATACCATCAACACTGGGAACACAATGGATGTGATGATCCAGTTTTCCAGCTCTATCCAAAGCCTCCTGGCTATGATGCCAAACATTAGCAGAGACACGTCAGGCATTGTTTCCAAACTGGAGAACACCCTGAAGATACTCCTGAAAGCCCTCCCCTCAGGCCACGACCCTCTAAACCAAAGTTCTGACATCATTCAGGAGATTCTCCTCACCATCCAGAACTTCCTCAGCCTGGCCAACAACAATGCGGAACTGGATATAGCCAGGATCATTCTGCAGGCTGCCGAGATGAGCACAGGGCCTTTGCTGATGATGAACAACACTAGCTGGGATGACAAGTGAGTTGCTTTGAAGTCATGCTACACTAGCACTGGTTATGAGCTTTTAACGAGATGAGGTATATTTTAGGTTTATTAATCTCCTTTCATATTTTCTGCCTGCCTGGCATTTACCCCAAATAACTGCTTACATCTTCAAAAGCAACACGGATCCAAGAGTGAAAAGAGAACTCATTTGGGTTCATAGAAATAAATTAGCATAATCGATCCTGGCTGCACTCATTTTTAGAATGCTGTATGCACAAATAGCCGTAGAACATTATGATTGAGCCAAGCTAAGTGAAAGTGCTGAAAAGCAGTTTTGTTGGGTTAATAGAACACATTCTTTCTACTCCCCCAGCCTGCCTCTAGTGCTGACTAACATTGCCGACAGCCTTCCTGACAATCTTCATTTGGGTCCTTTCAATAAAACCATCCTCAGAAGTTTGGCCAATGAATCACAAGGTACGTAAATGAATTTGCTTCTTCGCTCCCTCCTTTTCATTCAGAAAATTTGCATTAAGTAAGCTCTAACTCATTCTCAGCAGCTACATTTAGCAAATTTCATTATGTCGTAATGGTCCTAGACTTTTTTTGTCATTCACATTTAGCTCTGTTTCAATACACCGTTTCTCGGCATAATTCTAATTTGTCTAGCACATGAAGCACAATCCGCATGGGCTCACTGCAAATGACTCAGCCACTTGATTTCTCCATGGACTAAATCTACTTTCATGGTTCCCCTAATCCCCATATATCTTAAACAGCATGTGCATATAGTGCTTCATTGTTTTTCAAAAAGAAGATTTTATATTATTCACTGGAATACTGTACACAATAGGCTTAATGTCAGCTTTGGAAAATACTCCATAGTGAGTCAGGAGGCAGTCGGCCAGACTCCAGGAGAAAGAGAGAAAGATCCTCAGCATCCTTATTAAATCTCATTACTGCAGTCAAATTCTATCACATCTCTGTTTCATTCTTTTTCTCTCTCTCTGTTTCTCTTGAATAAAGTTTTCAGTTTATTCCTTCTGTCAGTGTATAACAGTTGGTGTAGCCCACCTCTAAGATATGAGATGATTCCATTAGTTTACATATGTAATTAAAGACCTAACATTCAATTTCTGTCACAAGGAAAGAGCTGTTCATTGTAAAGTATGGCACAGGTGCATCACACTAAGCCAGCAAGCATGAAAAGAACACGATCTAAAGATGAGTTTTGTTATTTGAACATATGGATATGTGAATTCATCTAAGAAGAAAAAGGTTTAAAAACACTAAACAACCCCTACATCAGAACTTGTACTCATAATTCTTTTTTTCACAGGATTTCAAGAGTTAATTTTAGGCTTTAAAAGCTTGAATAACTTATTTACCAAAGAGGTTTCCTAAAAAATATGTTATAAGCTCCAAAAGTCTACAGCTGCCATGAGAAGCGTTAAATCCTCTGTGCAAAAGTGAACAAACTGCACTGCTAGCTTTTTGCTAACACATTTAAATATATTATACTTTAGGAAATTTAATATATGCACTTAGCATTATGTTAGCAGGATTAAATGCATATTCATAAGCTATGACCGAAGACAACTTGTCAGTAAAAAATAAACTTCATGATTATGCGGCAAAAAGTTAAAAATCTTACTGGAATGTCCCACGCTTTATTTTTCTTGGTGTGAGTTGTGCTAGGTCATGGATGGAGATGATGACAGGCAAAAAGCACCAATGGCCCATGGGATAAACAACAAAGTTAACTACAGAGCCACAATGAATTCAAGCCATTTTAATCTGGTCTCATTATTTGATATTGAGCAGAGGGAGTGATCAGACCTCTGAAGTCATTCATGCCCATTTTATAGGAAAATGAATGGTGATTTTGAAGGTTGCTGCTGTTGTGCCCTGTGATCAACTAAAATGTTCCAAACACAATAAGGATATTTTTCATCCACATGTTACTGAACCTTCTGAATTCCAAAGGTTAGAAGTCGAAATATGAAAATTGCTACATGCAAGCTATATATTATATTATATATTATATATTATATAATATAGCTGCACACTAAATTGACATCAGCCTTGCCAGAAAAACCAACACAGGCCAGCAAAACCAACATATGTTGTGTTTTAGATGCCTGCATACCGGGTAACCAGCATGACCAACCTGGGTGACCAGGTAAACTAGCACCTGACCGGCATAAATCAGTTTAGAAAAGTATGGGGGTCCTTCTGGTATAAGCTGTTGTTTTTCAGCAGAGAGAAAACTACAACCTCACCAAAATACTGTACCCAAATCAGCAAGGTTTGTCAAATTTGGTAGACAAGAAACTTTGGCAGTAATATTTAATTATGTAATGGTGTTTTAGTTAAATAGCAGACTTACTTTAGTGCAATGTCATTTCAACATTTGCAGCATGTAGCAATTTTCTAATTTCGACTGCTAAACGACCTCACAATTCAAATGTTCCAGTGGCATTCTGGAGAAAAATGTGTGTAGGACTGAACGTGTCTGGTTTCCAATCGCTTTCTTTATCACAGGGTGCTAGCGAGGACAGCGGCAACCATTCTTTTTTCCCACTGAGAAAACCGCCTTAGACCTAGAGTTCTCAATATGAGTATAACACATAATAATAACATAGAATGGCAAACAACTTCCGAAGTCTAAGCCTCCCTCCTTCTTTCATCCCAAAATTTTGTATTTGCAAACATTAACATAGACTGTCCAGTATAGAGTGATGTGGGTGGCCAAGTTGAATATGTAATATAAGGCCGGCTCAGATTAACTGTAATCAGTTAATCAAGTAATGAGGTTAACCAAATGAGGTGTAATTAAAAAAAAAAAAAAAAACAAAGCTAGGGAGCAGAAGTATTTTAAAACTTCAGACGTCATTTACTTCTCAGTGCACAAGATCTGGTGCTGAAACAGAAGTATGTAGATAATCATTGACTTGCTACTGTTAGAGTTTTGAATAAGAAGGGAAAACCATTTGCTTTTTAGTTTCAAAGGCTCCGGAGTTTAGAGTGTTCACCTCTGTTTTGCTCTCTGACTGATAAGCTGCTTGTTAAGAAACTTTCAGTTTACTCTCCCTTATGCTGTTGTGCTTTATCAGTGCCTGAGTCCTATTATGAGAGATTTCATTTTTGTATCAGATCCTTTTGCTACTGCTGGTGGTGCTGGAGATGTGAAGGCATGTAACAGCATGGAATACATCTGCTGCCCTCTTTTCTGGGCCAGTTTTCTTTGGGGGTCTTCTTTAGCATGTCGTTTTGTGCTTGCTGCACCGTGAAACTGCTCTGAAAATGGAGTTGGGTGGTAGTAATGATTTCTGTAGGGAGCTGAGGTTACTCATGTCAGTGTGATAGCAGATTTTTGTGCTGTTGTTGTTGTTGTCTTCCTGCTCTTTTTCTCTTCCTCTCATTCTCATTCTCTCTTGGTTTCCACAGAAAACTTGAATCTTCTGCTTCAGACTCTAAGCGTAGCCTCTGAACTTCTCTTCACTAACTGGATGAGTGACAACTTCAGTGTTTTACTGGACCAGCTGCAGACACAGGTTAGAGCTATAAATCACTAATTAATGCATTTTAGGCACACATCTGCAGGTGATGTGTCGTTGTCATTTTGTTGTCATTATTTCATACAGCAGAGTCGTGCAGAATGATTTTAAAAGGAACTAAGAAAAACCATGTTTATCCATATCATTTAGACACAATATGAATCTTGCCATCTTTTAAATTTGAGTTAGGATGGAAATTTTTACTTAATATTATTTAATTCACTTGTAAGAAATTTTATTTCAGATTCACACATATGTTTTAAAATTTGGTGTGTTTATATATATATATGTGTGGGTTAGAATGCAGAAGTGACATTTCCCCATTGTGGGACTAATAAGGGTCTCTTAATTTAGTTGAATATATATATATATATATATATATATATACCAACATGAATATGAAATCACTTATTATTTGTTCACAGCTACATCATTTCACTCATTTTAGGTCCATTCACAACTTGTGAATTAAGATCTTGTAGGAGCTGTCAGGCATGGTGTGTTGATCAATAAAGGATAATTGGGAAACAAGCACATGTACAAATGACAATAGTAAAAAAAACAATGAATCGCTCTAAATATGCCCCAAAAATCAATATCCTGTCTTAATGGGAACATTTCTTTTCAAAGACAAATTTCAGGGTGGACAGTACAGACTGTCCACATAGTCATTTAAGTCAGTAGTCCCTGTTCCTGGAGTATCCTGCATATGTCCTGATGTTTTTCCTGCTCTAACAAACCTCATTCAAATACACTATATTTCCAAAAGTATTTGCTCATCTGCCTTCAGACTCATATGAAATTGAGTGAGATCCCATTCTTAATCCATAGGGTTTAATATGATGTTAGCCCACCCTTTGCAGCTACAAAGCTTCATCTCATCTTGGAAGACTTTTCACAAGATTTAAGAGTATTTATGGGAATTTTTGACCGTTCTTCCAGAAGCACATTTGTGATGTAAGACACTGATGTTGGACGAAAAGGCCTGGCTCGCAGTCTCTAATTCATCCTAAAGGTGTTCTATCAGGTTGAGGTCAGGACTCTGTGCAGGCCATTCAAGTTCTTTCACACCAAACTCAGCCATGTCTTTATGGACCTTGCTTTGTGCACTGGTGCAGTCATGTTAGAACAGGAAGGGGCCATCCCCAAACTGCTCCCACAAAGATGGGAGCATGAAATTGTCCAAAATCTCTTGGTGCTGAAGCATTAAGAGTTCCTTTCACTGGAACTAAGGGGCCGAGCCCAACTCCTGAAAAACAACCCCACACCATAATCCCCCCTCCACCAAACTTTACACTTGGCACAATGCAGTCAGACAAGTACCGTTCTCCTGGCAACAGCCAAACCTCATCCATTGGATTGCCAGATGGAGGAGTGTTAATCAGCACTCCAGAGAACACGTCTCCACTGCTCCAGTGGCGGCGCTTTACACCACTCCCTTCAACGCTTTGCATTGCGCTTGGTGGTGTAAGGCTTGGATGCAGCTGCTCGGCCATGGAAACCCATTCCATGAAGCTCTCTACACTGTTCTTGAGCTGATCTGAAGGCCACATGAAGTTTGGAGGTCTGTAGTGATTGACTCTGCAGAAAGTTGGTGACCTCTGCGCACTATGCCCCTCAGCATCCGCTGACCCCGCTGTCATTTTACGTGGCCGACCACTTCTTGGCTGAGTCACTTCCACTTTGTTATAATACCACTGACAGTTGACTATAGTGAGGAAATTTCACGACTAGACTTGTTGCACAGGTGGCATCCGATCACGGTACCACAGCGGAATTCACTGAGCTCCTGAGAGCGACCCATTCTTTCACTAATGTTTGTAGAAGCAGTCTGCAGGCCTAGGTGCTTGGTTTGATACACCTGTGGCCATGGAAGTGATTGGAATACCTGAATTCAATGATTTGAATGGGTGACTGAATACTTGTGGAAATATTGTGTATTCAACTAATGAACAGGCTGTTCTTTAGGTAAAGTGCATGTGTTACGACAAGAAAAACACAAGTGCAGGGCAGAGGGCCTCCAGAACCAGAAATGGACTACTGCTCTAAAGCTTTCACTACTCAGTCATGTAATAGTAGTTTGGACATGTTCCTGGCTATGCTGATGTTGCAGGTTTGCAGTCTAGAGAAGATGGACTCAGTGCAGCAGTTCAGCCAGGCTCTGTCTTTAGAACCTGGCTTGCTGTGCCACATGGCTCTGCCCGCCATTCGAGCACTTCGTGACATCGCCAACGACCTGGTGAACCAAAGCGCTAGCGACTATGAACAGCTCTTCAAGACCTTAGTTGGAGACCCCACTACTTATAACATCAACGTGGACTGGTATTAACACCTTAAAATGTCTTCTTCTCTGCTTGTTTGCTTATTTGTGGCTATCTGAGCCCTATAAACATCAGAATTAATATTCAGTTGGTCCTAAATTACATTACATTACATTTAGCAGACGCTTTTATCCAAAGCGAGTTACAAATAATGCAGTTGCAAATAAATGAAGGATTTTCTATAGAGCTTTTTGCACAAAAACTTAGTTTGTAAAATTAGGGTCATTTTATATAGGAAATGCACAAGTTTTCATATTATTACATAATTTCATAGAACAGGATACAGTACTACTAGTAGGAACTTTCTAACAGAGTATTATGTACAGTCATGATGTCATTGAGCATAAAGTGTTTGACAAACATATCACACATTTTTGAGTTAACTTTAAAATGGCAAGAAGTTTGCAATAATAAAGTGACTGTAACAGTCAATAAAAGTCATTAGAACTAGATAAGCTTTCCAACCTGAATACCTAAAATATATTCATTAAAATAGGTTTTATTAGTAACAAATAGCTGTATCATTCTTTTTACTGTAAAAAAGTAAAATAGCACATTTTTTATTAATCTACACGTATAAAACTTCCACTTTTGCCTGTTTTCAATATAGATGGGGGAATATGGACTTCTCTCATTGTTTACTTTGGGGGGCGTAGTTGTAACACTGTGTTCAAACTAACCCCACCATGTGGAGGCTGTACTTTAGCCTGGCTCATATTTCATTTAAATTTAAAATGGCTTTTTGCATTTGCATTATTAATGTTAATGAGTGCAGCTACTCTGTGCTAAAAAAGGTCTTACAAGACATACACTGATACGGCGTTAACCAGACAAAAAAAACTCTTGCTATCAGTGGTTTTATGAGCATTGTAATGGCTTTAAGGCTCATTATGTATCTAATTGATTGCTAGTAATACAGCTAAAACCAAAAATAAGTATCACAATGTGGCAATATCGGGGTGTACCAATATAGACAACATATATCTCTCAGCACCACACCAATATGCATGCTATGTAACTATGAAACGGGCCAAGATGATCATCAGCATTTATTGCTGCATTTGTTATGACTTTCCTCTGACTGTACTGCATACAATGGCTACAGTAGAGTCTATATGTACCTTATTCATAGCCTTGTTTATTATGTATTGTTTTCTATGTTTTTTTTAGGAGCTCTATCCTCTCAAACATTCTTGGTATCAACATCAGCGCTTTGAGAAACATCAACGTCAACATGACCTCTCAGAGTAAGGAGCCACCATCACTACCAGCATAAGGGAAACCGTGACAAAACTGATTTCATGATTTCAGTTCAAGGCGGCACTGATCCCAGTCTCACTGAAAATAGCTTTACTTCCATCTTTCTCCACTCCAGCCTTACTTTAAAGGCTGACTACATATTTGCACTGATGTGTTGAAATGTCCTTTGTTTTTCCAGTAGAGTCAGACCCTGTCTGTGCCAGCAATGTCTAATGTACTATTTGTGGTCTGTCTCAATAGATTCTGTAATGGAAAACAGCAAGGCCAAAGACGCATTTGATGCAACTCATCAGATTTGCTTAGTATTTGAGCAAGATTAATATAAACATTAACCTACACATCTCTGGTTCAAATGAACACATACCTTCTTGAACCTATTGTTTATGAACAATTCAGTAGCGCAACTAACCCTTATATGCAAGGTAACAGACTGAGTCTACATGTAACAATCGCTGAAAGTCTGGTAGACTGATGCAAAACACATACAGTACATTCAATACAGTGCTGTACTGTTAGAACCAGCTGCATCATTCTTTTGACCGTGAAGTAGGGGAGCAAGTACTACAATGTCTACAGCACATTTTTGATGAATCTGTGCCTAAAAAACTTCCACTATTGGCTACTTTGAATATAGATTTGGTAATAGGGACTTCTCTCATTGTTTACTTTGGGGGGCTTAGACGTAACACTGTATTGAAACTAACTCCGCCATGTTAAGATACTTGGTGATATTTAACAGTCACCAAGGTGTGAATTCTGCAACTTACACACCCAAACTGAGTGGTCAAAAAACAAGTATGATGAAAAAACGTATTTTTATGATTTTATGGCTTACAGATGAGATTGCTCTGTGAATACAAGAACATAACTTAAAGCTCATTCAGTCTGAACCTGTTGAACTACGCTATATATCTATGTTACATTATACCCTGCATTAGTTAGGTCCCCACTCTTCCCCACATGCCGAACCTGAATGGGAAAATGAGCATGATGTATGTGTTTGTGTTGTGGCAGGTGTTGTGAAGATGTCTGACTTGCTGAAGAACAAGACGCTGTTTGTTTTGGAAGTCATGCACTACACCGGCATTTCTTCAGAGATCCTAAACACTCTGCTGGAGTCCTCCATGCCTAGCAGCAACCTGCAGGTGCCTTTCCACCTCCCCAGCACCCCCGCCACACATTACAACAGTGATGGCATGAATGTGCAGTGTTTTGTATAGAAGGCAACATCGCAACTCCAAGTGTATATGCGAAAAACACATCAACAGGCACACTCATTAATTTGCATATAAGCTGACCTTATCAAATACCAGGCCTGTTTGGAAACACATACTATGCCCTATTCTAAGACAAAACAAATGTCTTGTACTGCCAGAAACCGTGACATCGCTGTCTGTGCTGAGGTGTTTATTGCACATCTTGTCCTTTTTAATGGAGAATCTTCTTTTACAAAGCGCCGTAGCTCCAGGCTAGGCTGAAAATGTCATTAAAAACTGTCTCGTGCATCTGATCTCCAAGACCTCCTAAAATAATTGTGCAGTGTGAGACAAAATTAAAATATATTTTCAGACCACCTCCTCATCTAATCTAATGGTTGCACAAAATATTGCTTGTTATTTTTTTATTGTGATACTGGCCAAAGTACAGTGGCCCCAAAAAAGTATTTGGACGCTTGTGCCATGCTTAAAAATGTATTAAGTTTATTGTGCTACAAAGTGCCAAACCAAGTCAAATTCACAAGCTCACCAACACCGTCACCATCAGCATCGTCGTTAACTGCTTAATCCAGATAGGGTCGCAGTAGCAGTTGGGAGAGCAGAGCATCCCAGAAGACCCTGTCCCCCGCAACTTCCTCCAGTTCATTCCCATTGACCCCAAGCCACTCCTAGGCCAACTTGTAGATGTAATCTTCCAGCGGATCCAAGGACGACCCCTGGGTCTTATCCCAGTAGGCCGTGACTGGTACACCCCCACCAGGAGGCATCCAGGGGGCATCCGAATCAGATTCCCGAACCCTCGCCAACAACATAGTAGGAAAAAAGGGCACCAGACATTCACGCCTCCACATCTGTGCTATACAGTAGCTTTTGTGCAGTCTGGTTGGAATTCTTCTCCAGACGTTCTCTGCACAAAGGGTCAGATGTACGTACGAGTGTTGGTGCAGTGCAAAAACGTGCCTCAGTACAACTGTATTATGTGCCCACGATGCACCCTTATTTCTCGCCGTGTCTTCTCATATACATAAATATACTCTTGAGCCTTTTAACAATGTTATACTGATGGTAATCATGCTTTCAGCATGTATTTGAGGCTCTTGTCTCAGTCTAACCATGGTGTCTTCTACTCCTGTCAACTTAAGCCTCCCAACAACATGCCTTTTGAGACCTTGATGCAATGTTACACTTAGATTTAAATGATGAGGAAAATCAATGCTTAACCAGCTGCAGTATCTCCAACTACTTTTTGCACAATCCTCTCTTGTTCTTGCATGGCCCTTGCTCAAATGTATATGCATAAGAAAGAGAATTCTATGTTTTACCATGCACACAACCCATTTAAGCTTGTGTGCCAGGTTCACACATAAGACGTAAGCCTGTACCTGGCACAAAAGGCTTAGAAGGTCACAACCAAAGAGTCTACCAACATTTTGATCTTGTGCTAAAAGCTAGGAAGGATTACAGGGCCAACAGGACCACTGTTGACTGCCCGGAGCCTCAGGTGGCCTCTGACCACAAAGCCAGAGGCAGCTAAAAGACTAGCAATAGTCCACTGCAGATATAAAAATAAGATGAATCAATAGCCCTTATATGAGATGACTAAATGCATTCAATAAAGGCCCATCTGCCAACTAACACACTATTTAAAATGATTAAAAAGCCCCTAACACCAAGAACATGCAATAATATTGTAATTGAAATAACTGAAATACTAGGCCATTGCACATTATTTGAGGGTAAATATCTTTGGTTACATAATTTTTTTCCCTCATTGCTGTTCAAAACAAACATAAATATGTATAAGAGGTTTATTTTTAAACTATTTTGCATTCATTTTAAGCTTTTCTATTCATTTTGTCAAAAAGGGGGTGGAGGGTGGGGTCAGGGGGCTACAAATCATTTGTTGTCAAATGGGTGCTTGGTGAGACCATGATCTCTTACTTGCATCATTTTGTTAAGCATTTTATGAAATACCCTGAAGAACTGTATATTACAATCTTGATGTGCAGTAACATAATCAATGATATAATATTTTGTCCATATCACACAGCACTAAATGACTCTAGCAGGGACTCTTTCTCAGATTGTTTTGTCTCTCCTTGCTGCAGCTCTTGGCTTGGCTAGCTAACTTGCGCTACTGCACTGACCCCTCCTCCCTGGACCTGGACCTCACAGGGAAACAGATCTTCACAGCTCTTTGTTCCTTGTCTTCTCAACAATGGTACACCATGGCTGTGCTTCTGGCTCGGCACATCAACATGGAGAACGCCATATACAGGGTAAAGACCAGAAGACATCATGCATGATTTAAGATTAGGCCCTTCTTGGGTATGAAATCCAATCAGATCCAATCAGAATTCTGCTCTTTTATGGTGAATAGTTATACATAAGGGAGTAAATCTCAGCTACATTCCATGAATAAACAACCTGAGCATATTGCCCATATTATATAGATCTAAATGTACAATAATGTTCAAGTAACATGAGGGCTTTCTGTAATAGATACTGGCAAGCACTGCTGCTTTGTACAGTCTGCATTGTTAGGTGAATAAAGGCTTAGATAAACTGGAGGGTAAAGCTCCTTTCTATGCTGTGTGCTGAAGAGGCTGTGTCTAATGCTGGAAGGACACTGCTGTAGACAGTATGAGAACAAGAGGATGGATGTTTGTTGACTGTAGTTGTTCTGGGAGGAGTAAGGAAAATAGCTTCTCTAGAAATCTCCACTTGTAAGCACTTAGTAAATAGTACTGTTTCTTCTTCCTCTCACTGTTCCTTGTTTTCAGGTAACCAGGCATGAGAATAAAGTTTGTGATCCAGTATGTTTTACTTTTGTTACCTTTGTTATTCCCCTTGTAGATGCTGCTTTCCAGTGAAATCCAGGGAATGATGGGCATCCTGATGCAGATGTTGAAATTCTTTACAGACATTATGAACAAGCTGGCCCCTGCCCTGAACCGGCTGCAGGGATATCTGACCAGCTTTGGTGACCTGAACTTGATGGCAAACTCTGAGTTCCGAAATGTAAGTACTGGCAAAGATATCTAGACTGAATAAGGCTGCGCTGTATATGAGTGTTGTACGGCTGATTCTGTGTGTCTGATTCATCACTGTGTGTATCGTCATGTGTTGAGCTACTCTGTCCTGTTTGTGTGGGTGGAACCAATCTAATCCGCCAGTTATGTGACACTAATTTTGGGGTGGCACACAGGGTGGCCAATCAGATTCCATGGGAAGCCAGGGCCAAATAAAATAGTGGTATTGGTATAGTTGAATGCTTTTTTGCTGTTTAAAAATTTGGATATTACAATAACAAATATAACTAAAATGCTGTCTTTAACTGAAGGGTTTTGTTCCAAAATGGACCACTTTCAAGAATTTTCTATAGCAGGAAATATCACTGCTATATTATGATTATTATCACCTTTGTTAGAGAAATAAAAAAGTATTTTCTATTGTTACGTCTCCTGATCATAATGTTCCTTCTATGAGCCTCATGCTGCTATTTTGTGTATCTTCCATCTTGTGTTGCATTGTGTGCAGTTATGTGATTGACCACTTGGGGTGGTCTCCTTTATAAAAGGTCCTCCTTTATAAAAGGTCACCAAACCACTCCCTGGGAGACATTCAGGGCTCTCCCCACTGTAAGGTGACCTGGACGAACACCTGTCCAGACCAGTTGGACTCTGTTCACTCCACTCTGCTTGGTTTTGTCATCTTTGTTGTGTTTATGACAGCTTTATTGGACTTAGAGCTTTATTGTAAAAGTGGGATTTTGTTTTGGTGACCTTTTTCCCGTTTTCTTGTTGGGAGTTAGGGTAGCCACCTGTATTTTTCTTTTGTTTCAGATAGATTTATAATCATTTGTTGTTTTGTTTGTTGTTTTGCTGTACACTCGTCTTTGAAGCCATCACCCCATCTTGTGTTTTCAGGCTTTTGAAGAAAATAAACCTGCCATTTTCTGGTTTCAGTGGTGTCCGGGGTCTGGTCTGGCAGCAGGTCTGCAGAGAGAGCCCACTCTCACTTTCTGTTATGGCCTGACCCTAGACTGGGTCTTAACAGAACCGGGGGCTCATATGATTCTCGCTTTGTGTGTGAGAGGTTCTGGGTTCAGATGCCAGACCAGGCACTGGACACCATTTAAATCAGAAAACTGCCTGTTTAATTAGGCTTTCTAGACATTTAGCAAGATGCCAAGTTGAATGGGGTGATGGTTTCAGGGACAAGCATGCACTAAAATAACAAAACAACCCATGATCTGGGAATCTGACTTAACAATAAAAGAAACAAATACAGATGATTACCCTACCTCCCTACAGTAAAAGTTGGTCTGGACAGGTGTTCCTCTAGGTGACGCCAAAGGGGAGAGAGCCCTGAACATCTTGGTCTTGGTGACCAAGTGGCCAATCATGTACCTGCACACAAGGCAAAACAAGACAAAACATACACAAAATAGCAACACGAGGCTCTTAAAAGGAACATATGACCAGGGGTCATAACAGCACTATATGTCAACTGTTATTGTTTCCAAAAACTTGTTATATTCAAAGTTGTTACAAGTAGATATACAGAATTTTGTAATGAAATTTTTCAAATCTGCATTATGAGTTTAAGTAGCAATGCCTAAGAACGTAATTTTAACAGCCATGTATTTAAATGGTTTACTATATATGTCATAAAATCACAACACAGATTTGCCACCAATCTAAGCTGATTTCAGGTATACACCCTGGATTTTGAATGACCTGTACAGTATTTTAATGCTCTGAACACTTTTCATTGTTACCATGCTTTGTTGCACCATTGACGTTATACTCACATTTTATCTTACTGTCTCAAAGGTTCACATTTGTGCTTGTAAGTGAACCATGAATTTTGAACTGAAAGAACAAGCATTCATTTTATCACCATGTTAAATCTGCACCTGACATTGATTGATGGTGATGACAGTGGTTTGCACATAGATAGTTCTCATTACAGTCACATGGCCAAGTATGACATATTGATCAAATCCAGGGCCACAAACAAGAGTGGTTCAAATTTATCTTGCATTTTTCGCTTTGCCCTCTCTCTCTCTGTCTCTCTGTCTCTCTCTCTCTCGCAGTTGGTGAGGGCGAAGCGATCAGCGATCTCTAGCAAGGCCACATTTGTCACCATCTCCCGTGCCATGTGTAAAAACGGCATGCTGGCGCTCTTTGGCATCTCCACGTTGCCCAACCTGGCCGAGTCTGACCCTTCTTTTGGTGACCAGAAAAGGGTGGAAGAGCTCATGACCAAGTTCAAAATCCCACGAGATGCCAGTATGAAAACACCCATTCTCAGAACACTGAATCTGCAGAAAGGCAGCATGATAATCCTCTATGATCTGCCAAATTGGCTTCTTACGATATACTGCATACTTTGTGCTCATACACAGTGATTCATTTTAATGTTGCTCTCAATTATCTGAGCACAGTTTGTCGACATGTTACTTAAAATTTCAAAACACTCAACACGCAGATACTTTCACTGTGACATTCTCAGAGAAACACCAGGTGCATTTTCAGTGCTTATGCAGAAAAAATCCTTTAGCTGAGAAAACAGTCAGAATTGCACTCTGAGCAAAATGCATAATTTAGATCAATACTGAGAAATTCTGTTCCAGATGACTTCAACTTTCACTGATGTGCACACATAGTTAAATTTTGGGAAACTGAGAACAGACATGAAGAAAAAGATCTTATGCCTTTTTGCATAAGATCTTTGGGTTAAACTGTGGGCTGCCTATGAATATATTTGTAAGGGTATTCATTTCTTCTTCTTTTGTAACAATGACATCATCATTTCTTACGTTTCAGCTCCTTTCTGCACCAACTTCTACCTGGATATGGTGAGCACCACAGGGGGCGCTGTAGCCTGGGCTTTCTTGAAGCCGATGCTGCTGGGAAGGGTGCTGTACTCCCCTGACACGCCTCTGACTAGAGCCATCATCAAGAAGGTAGCAGCACATTCGACTGGGTTACTTCTAATGTGATTCAGATGTTCGTGTTACACAGTTTCTATTGGTCCAAATGCAAACACACTGTAAAGGGCAGCTAGCAGATATCAAGAAAGTGAATAATGGCAAACGTTGGAGATTTTGGTTTTCTAAATGAACATAAGTCAATACATCTCGCATACATACAATGGTAACTTTACAGGAGAAGGAAAAAGAAACATACGTTTACTTTTAATGTAAGTCAATGGAACCAGACTTTATTCAAAGTCACTTTAGGTTCATCATAAAATTTACATGCAATGTAAAGGGCAACAGGTATTTTTGAAATTATGTCAAAAACTGAAAAACTGTAATATATAACAGTTTATCTATCAATGTTATATATCGTCGATAAACAAACTTTTACATTGAATTGGTGTAATATACACTCACTGCTCACATTGTATCGATACAGTTACAGACTGTAGTCCCTCTGTTTCTCTGCACAATTACTTAGCTCACCTTTAACCCATTAATTAATAGTAAGGACCTCCAAAGGACCACCTCAGAGGAGGTACTAACTGGTGGCGGTGTGTCAGTGTGTGTTGCGCTGGTATGCATGGATCAGGCACAGCAGTCCTGGTGGATTTTTAAACACTGTGTCCACTCACTGTCCACTCTAATAGACACTCACAGTGAGTGGACACAGCCTCTCAGGATGTTTTTGATTAGTGGACTATTGAGTTGAGTTGAAAACTTCAGCAAAGTGCACCTATGTGGTAAGGTGACTTGCTAAAATGGAGTGTATGAGTGTATGGTAGAAGGTAAGTGTGCCTAATGAAGTGATCAGTGAGTGTATAGTGTAGAGTGGGCACTGTGTAGAGTGTATAGTGAGTGTTTGGGAAGGATTTTATAGCAGTGATTAACTAGTACTGATATTTATATGTTGCATATAACAATCCCCCACCTTGCTACACTATACCTATATGAGTCCTTGGGCAAGACTCCTAACACTACCTTTGCCTACCTCTATAACCTGATCAAATTGTAAGTGGCTCTGGATAAGAGTGCCTGGTAAAAGCCATTTTAGCGCTATGTTATCCTATTTGTATCTCCATTTTTAAATTTTTCGATAGTTTGAAAATTTCAGCTGCTTTTTACAATGTAATAAAACTTCATGATGAATGAAAGCCACTCAAAGTTTAATATGTTTTCTTCCTTTAATCTTGTAAAGTTACCAGAATCAGAATCAAGCTTTATTGGCCAGATGTGCTACGCATACAAAGAATTTGGTTTTGGTTACAGGAGCTCACAGTGAACAGTATCAGACAGACATTCACATGTAGAGAATAAGATAAAATAAATATAAAATATAACAAGATAAAATAAAATAAAACATGCATTCCTACCATCACTCACTCAGACACACACACACACACACACACACACACACACACACACACACACACACACACAGACAGTCATACCTGTAAACCTTATAATGTGCAAAGTATGGGTCTAAAGTTAAAGTGCCGAGTGCAGCAGGAGTTAAAGGGTGTATAGTGGCAGAGAAAGGGGCCAATGAGGTGACAGTCAGATGAGTGGGGTAATATGGCAGGTAAGTAAGATGCTAGGACAAACACTGGTTAGAGCCGGCAGTTCCAGAGTTTAATGGTTTAACAGTTCCAGTTACCATTTTGGACATACAAGGTTTTGTAGCAACAACAACAACAACAACAATTCATTTTATGTATCTGGGTCTCAGTTAGAGTTGCCAAATATGACATCAGTGTTGCTATCACATAAAGTGGTTACATAAGTAAACAGCTACCACGACATTAAACTCCCTCAGGCATAAGAGCACACACACACAACCGCACGCTCACACACAAACACAAACACACACCCACACAGCCATGTTTTTTCTTTAATCTATTTATGTTTTCTTGTGGCGTCTGGCAGGCGAACTCCACACTGCAGCAGTTTGGTGACCTGCGTGTGTACTCTGAGGAATGGCTACAGTCATCTTCCTATCTAATGCAGTCAGCCCAAGTCCTGAATAAAACCCTGCTCATGCTCCAGGTATGAAGAGAGAAATCTCCACAAGGACAAGCTTAAAGCCACACTGAAGCCACTGATGAGCTGTACATATCACATTTCCTTTGTGCTGTGTCCCTGTGCAGAACTCCCTGCGTAATCCTTTTGTCCAAAACTTCATAAAGAAGCAGACCGACATTGACGTCACGCAGATGCAAGAGACTCTCCAGAATTTCTGTAAGTGTGAGATACTCGATTGATGTGGCTGCTTTGGGTGATTATCCGTTTCAGCCTGTATCATATACAGCCTGCAGTATATTTCAAATATCTTTCTCTGCGCAACTTTCGATGTTTGCTCTTGAGGCTGAGCAATTATAAGCAATTACTGCTCCAATTTGAACACAAATGATCCTTCTCTCTCGTACAGCAACGGCAGCACTCATGGAGGCCTTCTTTTATTTCCTCTAATGCTCCAAATACACGTCCCTTTATGGAAATTAATTATAATGATAAATTTAGATCCTTGAAAATGAATATGTTTCCCAGTCATGCAGCTCTGATGGTTTTTAAATCTGTTTTTTTTTCCCTCCGCAGCAAACATGACGCAGATGTTGCAGCAGAATCGGTTAATCATGCAGCAGATCAGCACTCTCTCCAGCCTTATGATGAACCTCTCGTCCTGCGTCAACTTCAACCGCTACAAAGGCTACAACTCCACTGAGGAACTGGACAAGCAGGCCGAGAAACTGTCCCAGAACCGCGAGCTCTATGCCAGTGAGTCCACCTCACACACACACTCTTGCAGGCCATGAACCTGCATCACAAACACCGTCAGCCCCCATGCCTGAAAGCCAAGCCCACGGGATTTCTGATTGTTTAAAAAGTTCTCAGATGACATAGTGTAATGGTTTAATCAGCAAGGATGCTGTTTTCTACACTCAAATAACTCAAATAAATAAAGGGACTGATAACAGTTACATTTGGCAGATGCCCTTATTCAGAGCAACTTTAATTGTAGGTAGATGAATGGTACATTAGGAGTCTTGTCCAAGGGCTCTTACTGGTGTGGAATGGTGTGCTTGGCCAGACAGGGAATCAAATCCCAGTCTGGTATGTGGAGGCAGCAGCAATTGACACTACACTATACCAACCGCAAAAGCTGATAAAGCTCTCCATCGATTGTCACACATTTTTGGTGGATGCTATCACCATGACAACCTTTACACAGCTGCACACTGCCATCGATTGTGCAACAAAGCACAGAAAGACCCTCTTTATTTATCAAAAAAGTATTTATATACACAGCACTCTGCAAAAAATTGGTATCTTGTCAAGTGAAATGATGTTAAATTAAGTTGCCATACCTACCATTTCCCATTCTTAGATGTTTGTGTACTTATTATAAGGTTTCTAGCTTATATTTTCTATAAATTATATTTTACTTGTTTTAGGTTATTTTATTAAGTAAAAATATCTCACTATATTGACAGATAATTTTGCTGGTTTCATGCACATCTCTTAAAACTAGCACAGTTATGTGCCAATATAATGAGAACATTTTGCTTGATAAACTTACTGAAAACAAGTTAAAAAAAGTCTAGAAATAAATAAAATAGTCTTAAATTAAGCTAACAACAATCTCAACACAAGAAATGTTCGATTTCTTGACTATATTTAGGATTATTTTCTTGATAAACTTACTTAAAACAAGAAGAAAATGCTTAAAATAAGTAAATTAGTCTGAAATTAAGCTTACAACAATCTCAACAGGAGAAATATTAGATTTGACTATATTTAAGTACATCTTAATTGGCTTTATTTCATTTTTACGCAGTAATTAGCTATCTCCATTGTTTCTCCTGATAGGGGGAACTTAATCCTAACCTAAATAGTGAGTAGTAATACAATACTGTGAAGAAAACCGCCGCTTTCAACCACTTGCACCAGATACCTTCATCTAGTGCTGTAAAATGTAAGACTGTGGTTAATAAGCCTTTACTGGCAGTATGCTGACAGTTGTTATAGTAACTAATGTTAGCCAGTTAAATGCAAATTCAACAGTGATGTGTTATAATGCATTCCATTTTTTTTGTCCCTCTGATTATATTTTCATCTGTAATAAAATTGGCCTGTTGGTGGTCATCATCCTCAATTAATGTCTTTGGGCCTTAATACCTGCTAGCCCCCCCCTTTGACTTATAATCACACACATGTCAGGAACCCAACTCAGACACACACACACACACACACCATAAACGTGTCTCTTCAGCTCTACATTGTTCAGATAAATGACACTCAGGGCTGAGTACGCTATACAATGAAGTGCCATTAACCTGTTGCATACATAATAATTCACCGCTTTTAAACGAGTAATTCAACATGATGTCAGTCTAATCAACATGCAGCATCTGCACTATCCACAAGGTTATTACCACAGATAAATAAAGGTAGTGTTTTTTGAGCACAGAAAACCAATAACAGGCTTGAAATAAGGCCTAAAAATAGAGAAGCACATTTTCAAACATATATTTCAGCCTTGCAAAGCAACAAAACTACCTGTAATGGTCCACCTATCACTTGCACTGTGCTGCGCTCCAGTGTACATTTTCTCAGGTCTGTATTCCTTTGCCTTCCTTCTGTTCTTTTTACATGTTGCATTATTGTTCCTGCATATTTAATGCATTGTCTTTATTGCTTTGAGACTAGTTTTGCTCTAATGCTGCTACTAATAATTAGACATCTTTATTTACACAACACTTTTCATTTTAGTTACAAAACTTCAGAGGCACAGGGGAACTTATATTGCTCTGTTGCCCTGAAGTCAAAATGAAAATGAGACACAATACTCTAGGCATATGCTGGCTTAAAGAAATATGTTTATAATCTGGATTTAAAAACATCCATTAAGCCTAATATTCTTTGTAATGCTATTCCAGAGTTTAAGAGCTATATGAAAAATGAAATTCCACCAACTGAGCTGTAGGAGATCCTTGGAGTTTGCAATAAGCCTGCCTCAACTGCACAATGCGGTCGGGATGGGCTATAAAGCTTTAACAGATCAGTAAGATATGCTGGATCTTGGCTATTAAGAGCTTTAAATGTCATAAGCTAGACCTTGTAGTCAATACAAAACATAATATGAAGCCAATGTAAACTAAATAAGATGGATATTAAGCTTGGAGCCAGCTTCGAGAGAAAGTAGGGGAACCAAACAGTAATGCATTACAGTAGTCTAGTCAAGTAGTGAAGAAAGCATGAACTCGTTGCATCTTGTAGGGTTAGCATGCATCACATTTTAGAAATGTAGTTTTAGACATGCTCCTATGTGTGACACAGATGATAAACTAGCATCCAGTGTTACACTGAGGTTTTGAAATGTAGGTTTCGGTAGCATCTTAATGGTTCAAGCCTGCCAACTTTAAAGCAATATTTTGTTCTTTTGGAATTATATTCTGTCTACATTTTTGTCAAAATGTAGTTATTTATATATTCTTGCTATGTGACAACTTCTTACTTGCTGGGACAGTTTATTAGCTGGCTATCACCTAAAACTGACCTCTGCACTGGATATTTATATAGCTCTGACTTTTATACTTAATCTGCAAAGCTCTTTTGAATGAGGAAAAGACGATTTGTCCAAAAACATGAAATAAATATCAAAAAATAATAATAAATAGTAAAAATAAATGTAATAATGTTTGTTTTAAAACCAACTGCAGGTAAACTGTTTGTATTCATCGCTTTTTTGGCAGACAGAACCTTACAATTCCAAGCTGTAACTGAGTTCTTAGGATTAGAAGCTTCTGTCTGCATTTGACATGTTCCAAAAAACGCATCTGTAGATTTGATAGTATTTTGATATTGTATTTTTATATGTTTAGAATTAAATTAGGGTGTCTGTCATTGTCATGCATGAAAGAGATTGCAAGCTCAAAATCTCAAAACTGCTAAGAATACAGATAGAACCTTGAGATTCTAAGGGGACGATTTATAATTTTTCCATTCAAGACTCTTCCTGAGCCTAAATATGTACCACTGTATACTTGTATATGGATGAGATGATAATAACGTTCTTCTTAACTCTTGACATCACACACCAGAGCAAAACACTCACAGAACGAAATACACAGCACTTGAACATGGGTTCCACTGAAGCTGGTGGAGAACATACAAGCTTCCTTCCTTCTCCATTCATGATTACTGTATAATTTTTCTCAGGTGTCATCTTCAAGCTGCCTAAAGACAATGTCTCCTCCTCATCTTCTGGCCTGCCTCCTAAAGTGGACTACACAATCCGCATGCACATTGACAACTCAATGCGAACCGACCGCTCCCGAAACCCGTTCTGGGTGAAATCTTCGTACATCTCCCCGCTGAAGACGCAGCGCTACACCCGCGGCTTCGCTTACCTGCAGGAGGGCATTGAGAGGGCCATCATAGCACTGCAAGCTGGGAAAGAGGTGCAGGAGCCCGCCGTGCAGGTCCAGGCCTTCCCATACCCCTGCTTCTATAAAGACGAGTGAGTGGAATATATACTGTTTCACCACACACAGACACATAGGCCGTATCTGTATATGTCCGTTTGATTTATGGCACAGTATTGTTGAAACGGCATTGACATATGTTAGGAATTCACTACATATACAGCTTCTAATACAAAGAAACCAAGCAAGCAAAAACTACACAATGTCCAATAAATCATTGTGCCCCATTCTATGTACAATACATGTTGGAACAGCTAGAAAATATCCTGATTTTATTGCTGTGATCGTTGCAATGCTGTGATCTCTGCATCCTGGTTTATTTTGATTTATGACTGAACAGCCTGTTCTGCCTACACTATCGTTTTGAAATATTAGTAGGGGCGTAATAAAGATTTCTCCAGCTTTTGTGTCAGACTCTCGCTCCCAACATGACACGACCTCTTGTACAAAGCGCTTGCGGTTCAGTCGGTCATCTCCGTGTTTTTTTTTTCTTTCTGTATCTGTTGTTAAGGTTGAATGTGAAGTAAGTGGTTGAGAAAGCTGGGGCGCTGTTTTATTCCACTCTATGTCTCTCAGGTACCTCAACAGCATCACTTTTGCTTTCCCGCTGGTGCTCATGCTCGCCTGGGTGCTTTTCATCGCCAACTTCGTAAAGAAGCTCGTCCATGAGCGAGAGCTCCGGCTGCATGAGGTATCTTCTCAACCAACAAGGAAATCTGAAATATTTTTTTTCATTATGTCATCAACGCCAGCCTTCCACTTGGTTTTATTCAGTAAAATTATGTAACAAAGAAAAAAAAATATTGTATTCTTTTAGAATCCTGGTGTCCATCTGAAGCTTTTTAATACAAAGAAATACATTTTTCATTTGGCCACATTCCTTTAAAATTGCTAAAGCAATAATTTGGCCAAAAACCAAATGTAAGCCAGGAGTAGACCTGTTTTAAAATGTGCACTTGCCACTCAGGCCACCAAGCCAGTGGATCTACTAGCCAAAATTAAGAATTTTGGCCAGAATTATAGAAACATTGGATATTGTTTATGTTTATTGGATATGCAGGGCAGCCTATAAGGAGGGAAAAAGTGGAAAAGTTTTCAAAGGCCCTACCATTCGTGGGGATCCAGGAGGAGAAAGCATGGCAGTGGTGTATAACGCTGCTATCGGAACAAAACCTTGTATGTCCAAAATGGTAACTTTACAAGAAAAGGACAAACACAATTTACTTCTAATGTAAGTCAGTGGAACCAGACATTTTTCCAAGTAATTCCTTTTTTCCAATTCATTTCCTTTGGCCCATTTATCACAACATGTACAGAAAATGTAAAAACCAGCAGGCATTTTCAAATTATGTCAAAAACTGAAAAACAGCAAAAATAGAGATACAAGATTTTGTTCCAACAGCAGCGATATATAATATAGCCAGCCAGATACTCAGTCTTAAAGAGCTGTGAAGGGTTGTGGGTGCCTAAATCTCAACCATGTGGCTTTGGGCAAAGGTGGACAACAGGATTTTTTAGGGGTCTAGCCATATCATTGTATATGCATTGTATTTACCTTTAACAAAATGGTAACAGATGGTTGAGCCCCCAAAAACAAGTGAGGTGCTGCTTTTTGCTACAAGTCCCACACAAGCACGTCCATTTTTTAGCATAGTAAAAATGACTGCGTTATAGTTATTCAGTTAAAGACGTGAAGGGATCCTCATTTTTCATTATATAGTTGGCCGGACTGAAGATTTTCAACATTCGATCCAGCTCATCTCCGTCAGGCTCTGATCAGCTGTTTTTAAATATTGATTTTGAATATTATGATTTCTGAGAGAGTAACTCCTGGTAAAGAATGAACTGTGGTGTCAAATCAATGATGTGCATGACAGAACATCACATCCTTGTTAAAACTTGACACAAACGCAGACGCCCAAATTCTTTCTACCCACTTGAATCTGAAATTGATAAATAGGTTTTTGTCAAAGTTGATTTTTTTGATTGACAGCACTGTGGCTGACAGTAAACCTCATATTTCAATAACCCAGTCATTGCAACACACCATGAAGAAATGCTCAAAACTCTGAAAAGAAGAAATCGCTTGATATCAGCTACCATGGTGGCAAATTCTCACAATTCTGATTTGATTTATTTCTATGTCCAAACATAAAGGCTCTGGATTATACACAGGAGGGTGAAGCTCATTGTTTAGTTCCTGAGGGTTGGATATTTGTGAATATGCTAATTCAGCTGGTCTGTTGGTTTAGTAAATGTGAAAAAGAGGGTTTTGTAGCATTAGTGGGGGCTAAAATATTTAATGTTGAGCCCAGGGACATCAGGCAATAGGCTATGTTGACCCCTGTACATAACCCCCACCCCCCACCCCAAACATAATCAAACGGCGAGGCATGCTTCGTGTCTGATGTTTGCTTCTTTAGTTTTGCATGGATGAGGCTAACAGGCAATGGAAGCTTATACCCACTTGCCCC
This sequence comes from Pygocentrus nattereri, assembly GCF_015220715.1. NCBI lineage: Eukaryota > Metazoa > Chordata > Actinopteri > Characiformes > Serrasalmidae > Pygocentrus > Pygocentrus nattereri. Next base: position 11,420,574 of record NC_051216.1, on the reverse strand, counting down.
AAACACAGTCAAGTTGTTTGGTAGTCTTAAAGAATCTCAAATAGACTAGTTAACTAAAAGGTTAACTGCTAGTTTATAACAGCAGTAACAGACATCTTGAAGCCTGATTCTGTCCATATTTTTGGCCATTGTTATAGATACTGTTTGGTTTCACTATTAATTTAACCTGTACTGAATCTCACTGAAAAATCCTTTTCACATTCTTGCCACAGTACATGAAGATGATGGGTGTCAATCCAATTAGTCATTTCTTCGCCTGGTTCATCGAGAGCGCATTGTTCCTCATAATGACCATCATCATCCTCACCTTCATTCTGAAGTATGGCAAAGTGCTTCCAAACAGCGATGCCTTTGTGGTCTTTCTCTACCTTTGTGACTACGGCCTGAGCATCCTAGCCATCAGCTTCCTTGTCAGCTCTTTCTTCGACAAGACCAACATCGCAGGGCTGAGCGGCAGCCTTATCTATGTCATCTGCTTCTTCCCCTTCATCGTAGTGATGTCCATGGAGGAGACCATGTCCTTCTCCTGCAAGACCGCACTGGTACAGGATATGCAGCTATTCATATCAAAAAATGTTATGAATCAATGAATTCTCACATTTCAGTGATTTTTACTTTGTTGATTGCTGCTGATATACGCACATAATGCACTTTATAGCTTGTGTAGACTCACTTAACCCTCAGATCATTTACAGAGTTATGCTATGAGCATGTCTTGACAGATTAAATCCAGCGATATGACTGTGTCATTACAGTTATCATTAATTATATTGACAGCTACAGTCATAACAGCCAACATTA